>NC_083237.1:13174481-13371981 GCF_032191835.1 Heteronotia binoei | reverse complement strand
AAAATTTATTACCTTTTTAAAAATTTAAATAAAATACACTGCCGGGGGTCACTAAAAGGGGGAGGGATGGAGAAAATGTAATGCATATGCATCAATTTTTAATAACAAAGGATAATGTGTTATTGCAATATATTGCAGTATAATAAATTGTGTTTTAAACAGAAAGAAAAGTTAAAGAGGTTAGGTCTCTTTAGCCTGGAGACAGCGATGCAGGCATCCTTTGCAATCTGAAACGGCTTGCAAAGTGGACCTGTCCTCCGTTGGACCGCCTATTTTTAATACTGGACTGAATGTAATTTAGTGGCTTTCAGTCCCATAAGGGCAGTAGGAGCACTGAGTAACTTATGAGGTTTTAACTTGGCGATATGTACTGATAATATTCGTTTTGTATTTTGATACTTATTATTCACAAGTTAAAATTGCATTTTACACGGAGAGTTTTTTTTCTTTTTGTTGTAAACTCCAGGTGGTAGCTGGAGATCCTCTGGGATTACAACTGATCTCCAAGTGACAATGATCAGTTCATCGGGAGAAAACCGTCACTTTGGAAGTTGGACTGTATAGCATTATCAGGGTTGGCCCTAGACCAGGGGTAGGGAACATTGGCTCTCCAGATGTTTTTCTGCCTACAACTCCCATCAGCCCCAGCCAGCATGGCCAATGGCTGGGGCTGATGGGAGTTGTAGGCAAAAACATCTGGAGAGCCAACATTCCCTACCCCTGCCCTAGACTGTCAGGCACTCTAGGCAAGGTTAACATCTGCCACCCCCACCCCCCGCACTGATAACATCACTGAGTCACATGGTAGGGCACCCCAGTCTTACAATTCTACACCAAACTGACTCTTGATCTTTGTTTGATCCACACCAGACTGACTCTTGATCTGCAGGCTGGCGACTTTACAGCCCACTAACGCCCAAACGGACAAGCGCTACTCAAAAGTTATCCTCAGACTCCCCTTCGCCATCAGTAGCCATGTCTGGAAACCAAAATCCAGAGTTTTAAACATTCTTGTGCCAAATATTCTAATTAATTGCTGGCTGGATAGGAAGGCAGATTTCAACCTCACCGCCCTTGAGTCCGTATTAACCTCCCAACGCTTCCTGTGAGGAATTCTGAGTAGTTCGATCTTACGTATGTGGTTTTAGTATAGGATGACCAAGGTATTCCTGCCTGGTTCATTGGAGCCATGAGAGCAGAGCTTGGGGACTTGGGAACAATGGACGGTAGGCTCCAAATACCTGCTGCCCTACGCCAATCACGAGCCCCCTGCCTGTTTGAATGACCCCATAACGTGCTTGCGTGGGAACCAGTAGTTGTTTGGCCCCATTGGCCCAGTCTTCAGTCTCGTAGGAGCAGCCGTCTACCATGTTGCCCCTAATAAAGAGCTGTTATCCCTGTTCTCTCGTCTCCTCGATGCTTTGAACCCCTTTGTTTTAATCCGTATAAAAAGCCCTGCAATTATGGGCCCGTGCAAGTTCCATTGCAGAGTAGGAATTTGAACTCAGGTCTCCCTGATCCTCATGGGACACTCTAGCCACGACACCACATTGCCTCAACCAGCTGGTGGGATTTGGCCCCTAACCCAGCCCTTGCGACTGTCCACTTCAGCAGCGAGCCCCCACAGCCGTGCTGCTCCAGCCCCTTTTCCCAATCCAGCTCGACTAGCTCCATGACTCACCAGGTTGTTCTCTTCAGCAATGAAAGAGCGAAGCTGACGAGGAAGATCAAGCCGGTGCCCAGCACGAAGTTCCATTTTCCAAACCGCAAGTGAAGGTACATAGCACAGAAGTCAACTGACCCCCTGACCAAGCCGGGGTCTCACTGTCTTCTCGCTTTGGCTGGGGTTCCTGGATCTGTCATAGAATCGCAGAGCGGAAAGGGATCTCCAGGGTCATCAACCCCCTGCAGGAAATTCACAAATAAAAAGGTCAAGGTAGTCCCCTATGCAAGCACCAGTCGTTTCCGACTCTGGGGTGACATCGCATCACGACGTTTTCAAGGCAGACTTTTTACAGGGTGGTTTGCCATTGCCTTCATCGACACTTCCCCCCCCCCCAGCAAGCTGGGTACTCATTTTACCAACCTCGGAAGGATGAAAGGCTGAGTCAACCTTGAGCCAGCGACCTGAACCCAGCTTCTGTCAGGATTGAACTCAGGTTGTGAGCAAAGAGCTCGGACTGCAGTACTGCAGCTTTACCACTCTGCGCCACAGGGCTCATCCATTCACAGATACCTCCCCCTAAATCCACAGGATCCGCATTGCTGTCAGATGGCCATCTAGCCTCGGTTAAAAAGCCAGATCGGTGTAGTGGTTAAGTGTGTGGACTCTTATCTGGGAGAACCGGGTTTGATTCCCTACTCCTCCACTTGCAGCTGCTGGAATGGCCTTGGGTCAGCCATAGCTCTCGCAGGAGTTGTCCTTGAAAGGGCAGCTGCTGAGAGCCCTCTCAGCCCCACCCACCTCACAGGGTGTCTGTTGTGAGGGAGGGAGATAAAGGAGATTGTGAGCCGCTCTGAAACTCTGAAATTTGGAGTGGAGGGCGGGATATAAATCCAATATCTTCTTCTAAAAACCCCCAAGGAAGGAGAGCCCAGCGCCACCTCACGAAAAAGCCTGCCAGGGACGGACCTCTGAAGCTGTTTCACGAGCTGGTACAAGAAGCATAGTTTTCACCAGAGTCAACTGAAGAAGTCTGCCTGACAAGGAAGCCTCGCCTCCGCAACGGGTTGTTGTCCTCCTTCTGTAACCTGTTTGGTCTCAGATCTGTGAAAGCCCAGCGCCCACTAGGGTGGCCAAATCTGTTGGGAAATCCCCGGAGGTTTGGGGGTGGAGGCTGGAGAAGGATTTGAATGTCACAGAGTTAGGCTTGCCAGTCCTCAGGTGCCAGTGGGGGATCTCCGGATTTGGCAGTTTAGTCCTCAGGAAAAGCCTCAGGAAGAGTCCAGTCACCCACCTCAATCACATAAAATTGGCCCCTGCTGGCCTTTCTGGTGGCAGAATTATTGATCTTTCAACCCCCCAAACACTGGCAGCCACATTTCAGCATGCCCAAGAACAAAGCTTCTGGATCTGAACCAAAATCAATTCCGGCTGACGCTAGGGTAGGGTTGCCAATCCCCAGGTGGGGCCAGGGGATCCCCCGGTTTGGAGGCCCTCCCCCCACTTCAGGGTCATCAGAAAGTGTATGTGGGGGTGGGGGGGAATGTCTGCTGGGTGCTCCATTATTCTCTATGGAGACCGATTCCCATAGTGTATAATGGAGAATCGATCCATGGGCATCTGGGGCTCAAAGGGGGAGGGCGGTTTTTTTAGGTAGAGACACCGAATGTGCAGCATAGCATCCGGTGCCTCTTCTCAAAACACCCTTCAAGTTTCAAAAAGATTGGACCAGGGAATCCAATTCTATGAGCCCCCAGAGAAGGTGTCCCTATCCTTCATTATTTCTAATGGAGGGAAGACATTTCAAAGGTGTGCAGTCCCTTTAAACGTGATGGCCAGAACTCCCTTTGGAGTTCATTTGTGCTTGTCACAATCTTGCTCCTGGCTCCACCCCAGTGTCTCCTGGCTCCACCCCCAAAGTCCCCAGATATTTATTGAATTGGACCTGGCAACCTTACACTAGAGAGATTTCCAGGCCCCACCTGGAGGCTGGCAACCCTAATTCTGGGTCTGCCTGGGAGGGCCCAGAGCACCCCCCAATCTCCAAACCTTCCTTCTTAGCAAAAAACTTTTCTCTGTGATGAAGAGGCCTGCAGACCCAGGCAGTTATCAAATTTATTGTTTAAGTGCTCAAACAAACAAGCAAGCGTGTTGGAAAACTTTTAAGTGCGCAACAGTAAATGTAGGGGGGAAAGAAACAGTAAAAGTTGGTACACAGAAATCAAAGCCCTGACGCATCTAACTAGGCATCCCCTTCTTCTAACTGCAAACTAACTCACCTTCCTTGGATGAAGGCTCCCTCTCTGGCTCTCTTTTCCGGAAAGAATAACTGAAACTCGGCTTTTTAATGGCTTCCCTCCCAGGTCTCACCCCTCTGGGCAAGTTTTCCCTCCAAAACTGCTACCCACCCAATCAGAGAGACAGAAGGGATCCTGGGAAATGGAGCCCCTGTAGCTACTTCTATCCAGGCGTCCCTGTAAGCCTCACTAGGCCTAGGATCATGACAACCTCCTTCTACCCCTCCCCCCGCCCCGCTAGACCAAATCATGGGATCTGGCAATCTGACCCCATCAAGGAAGTCTTCATACTACGGGAACGGCAATCATACCTAGAACCCAATGTATACAACTTCTTAAATTATTAAATGGTGAACTCAAGTAAACATTAGCAATAATGACAACATTAGAGAAAGGACATATACACAGGGGTGTCAAACATGTTGCCCAAGGGCCGAATCATGCCCCTGGAGAGCTATCAGGCCCCCCAAGCAACTGGCTCTTGTCTGCTTCCTTCTCCCTCTCTCTTGCTTCCTTCTGGATCTCAGCTTGCTTTGCCAGGCTTGCTCAGTCGCACAGGAGCTACAGAGCAAAACCTCGATTTTCTCCATCGGTTGAGGCTCCTCCCCCTCCTGGTCCCCTGGGGAGGGAGAGAAAGAGCCAGAGCTTCCTTTGCCCAGTTCCCTGGATCCCATGGAAGAACAACAAAGAAAACACTTTTATGACCAAAAAGTGCTAACGTTTTAAGCATGTTTTAAGTTAAAAAAAAAGAAGAAAACTTTAGTCGTGTTTGTGTCCTTTAAAAAGTTTCCTATCTCTGCTACCTAATCTTAAATAGGTACACGCCCGGCCTGGCCTGACACAGCCCAGCCCGGCCCAACAAGGTCTCATTTATGTCATAACAAATGAGTTTGACACCCCTGCTAGACAGTAAGGTGGCGAATGGTCACAAGCTCCACCGATTTCTCTGGCCAGTAGCAGTTTGCTTTTCTTGCTTCGAAATGGCTCACAGTGATATCCATTTACGGCTGTGGTACCTCTGAGGAAAAAATGTGTCAACCGCATCACGACCATCAGATGTCACAAAAGCAAACCCTCTTTTCTTTCCACTCTGCCTATTTTCCATTACTTTTTACGGTTTGGATCTTGCCAGATTGTTCAAAATATTCGGTTTAATCACATTCTTCCGTGTCCTTAGGTCCCCCCTGCAAATAACTTTCCCTGTTAAGTGGGCACCAGGTCTCACAGAACCTTCCCTAGACACTAGGGCTGCCAATCCCCAAGTGGGGGCAGGGGATACCCCGTTTGGAGGCCCTCCCCACCGCTTCAGGGTCATCAGAAAGCGGAGTGGGGGGGAGATGTCTGCTGGGCACTCCATTATTCCCTATGAAGACTGATTCCTATAGGGCAGGGATAGGGAACAGTGGCTCTCCAGATGTTTTTTTGCCTACAACTCCCATAAGCCCCAGCCATTGGCCATGCTGGCTGGAGCTGATGGGAGTTGTAGGCAAAAAACATCTGGAGAGCTAATGTTCCCTAGCCCTGCTATAAGGTATAATGGAAAACTCATCCATGGTTATCTGGGGCTCTGGAGCAGCTGTTGTTTGAGATAGAGGCACCAAATATTCAGCATAGCATCTGGTACGTCTCCTCAAAAACCTTCCCAAGTTTCAAAACAATTGGACCAGGGGGCCTAATTCTATGAGCCCCAGAAGGCAGTGCCCCTATCCTTCATTATTTCAAATAGAGGGAAGGCATTTAAAAGGAGCACGGTCCCTTTAAATGTGATGGCCAGAACTCCCTTTGGGAGTTCAACTGTGCTTGTCACACCCTTCCTCCTGGCTCCAACCCCAAAGTCTCTTGGCTCCATCCCCAAAGTCCCCAGATATTTCTTGAGTCGGACTTGGCAACTACTAGACACTGCTGTCTTTAGTCCCACCACCCATCCTTCTGCCTTATGTGGCTGAGCAGCAAATGCAGCCTTTGATGATGCTGTTGGATTTATATCCTGCCCTCCACTGCAAATCTCAGAGCGGCTCACCATTTCCTTTATCTTCCTCCCTCACAACAGAAACCCTGTGAGGTAGGTGGGGCTGAGAGAGCTCTCCTTGAAGCTGCCCTTTCAAGGAGAACTCCAATGAGAGCTATGGCTGACCCGAGGCCATTCCAGCAGGTGCAAGTGGAGGAGTGGGGAATCAAACCCAGTTCTCCCAGGTAAGAGTCCGCACACTTCACCACTACACCAAACTGGCTCACTTTACATTACCTCCTCCATGCCAGAATAGGTTACTAAACCACACCCAAGAGAACGTTTTTTTGTCTGTGGATCTCTCACCACTTCGTAGTCAGTGAGCGTGACTCATGTTTCAAAGTGCTCCACTAAACTATCATCGGTAGTTTCAAAGCTCGAGCTACCATTAAGCAGCTGCCTCAACTGTCCTGGCACCTTAGGATGCTGGCCCTGTGGAGATCTTCTGCCCTTCCTCTTGTAATCTTCAGCTTTTCTCGCCTCTTTACAGACCACTCTGGGAGAGTGTTGGAACTCAGTTGCTCCTTTTAACTGCTTACCTGCCTCTCCTTCCTGCCATCGAAGTATGTGTTCAGCCAAATCCTCACCTACAAATATAGCCACGGGGGGGGGGGGGGGGGTGTTCAAACATAGCAACCTTTCACTTTCCGCCCTGCCATTCTCTCTGAATCGGGGGTGTGTGTGTGTTCAAACATAACAACTTTTCACTTTCCGCCCTGCCCTTCTCTCTGAATCCGTCTCAGAATGGCTTACAATCTCCTTGATCTTCTTCCCCCACAACAGACACCCTGTGAGGTAGGTGGGGTCGAGAGAGCTCTCCCAGAAGCTACCCTTTTGAGGACAACCTCTGCCAGAGCTGTGGCTGACCCAAGGCCATTCCAACAGCTGCAAGTGGAGGAGTGGGGAATCAAACCCGGTTCTCCCAGATAAGAACCTGCACACTTAACCACTGCACCAAACTGGATTGGAATAGGTATCCTGGCCACTTTTAACAGTTTGTCACAGTAGGATCGGAATCACGAAGGAGGAAAAGCTACAGAAATACACAACCAACTCTCCGTGTACCAAAAATTCAATAGCAATGTATTTAAATATCACGAAATACCCAAATATAACAACAAATGTCACCATATATCACCATAAAAAGGTAAAGGTAGTCCCCTGTGCAAGCACTGGTCATTTCCGACTCTGGGGTGACGTTGCTTTCACAACGTTTTCACGGCAGACTTTTTACAGGGTGGTTTCCCATTGCCCAGTCATCTACACTTCCCCCCCCCAGCAAACTGGGTACTCATTTGACCGACCTCTGAAGGAAGCCTGAGTCAACCTGGAGCCAGCTACCTGAACCAGCTTCTGCCAGGATCAAACTCAGGTCGTGAGCAGAGGGCTCCGACTGCAGCACTGCAGCTTTGCCACTCTGTGTCATGGGGCTCATCATATATCACCAGAGAACATTACAATTAGAAAGAATACAAAAGGAAAGCCATGTCAGTTGCTTGTCGCAGCTATTGTCCACATAAGGCAAAAATGCCAAAGTATCATATAGTTTCCTTGCAGATAGTCCAACAGCGAGCCGGTCCAGTTATGGAAACCGTTTCGAATATGGAATCCTTCTCGGGACCATTTATATTATTAACAAAATTCAATTGTTCCAGTAGTGCCAGAATCCATTATAATGATCCTCCTGAGGCTCAGGAGCCGCATGTGGCTCAAGCCCCTATCACCCCATTGGCTGGCTTGGAGAAGGCATTCTCTACAAATCACTTTTCCAAGCCAAGCCAGCCAGCAGCTTGGAGAATGCATTTAAAGTTGCTTTCTTTCCACCTCCCTCTCCCCTCCCATCTATTTCCTTCCTTCCTTCCTGTCTTGTGACTCTCAAACATCTGATGTTCATGCCTTACAACTCTCAGACATCTGACGTTTATTCTATGTGGCTCTTATGTAAAGCAAGCTTGGCCACCCCTTTTCCGTATTGATCCAGGCTTCCTCCAATCTTTATACATAGTCTACAAGACACAGCTGTTGATTACCTTCTGTATCAGCCTTCAATGCTGCTATGGAAGGTAATTAACAGCAGCATGTGCTGAAAAATAAAATTTTGTTACTGTTGATGCTTTGAATGATACAAATACTTGGATGTGTACTTTGGAATGACTCCTGAGGAAACCTGGTTGTGAAACACTATCCTGAGGTTGCGGAAGTGTCGAGGAGTGATTATTTGTGGAAATTTTTCATTCCTGGAGCAAGTTGTGTTAACTCCAACAGACTCGTATCAGATTTGCACCAAGCACTTTGTTGTGAATTTCAAGGTGACGCTGAGAAACAACAGGTGTCAAATCACTGAGTTTGGAAACAATTTTTTTCTGTAGCGAAGAACGTATGCAGCTTGTATTGCCTCATGAAATAATGGAGTTGAGTCTTTCAAAATTGTAAATAAGTTTATTTTCCAAATTCTAGTGCACAGTAGTTTTTGTTTTCCTGTTTGACACACTGTGTATTCCTGTGGATTGTTCACGTTGCTTCCATAACAAGACAACCTTTGGGCCAGGCTCTAATGCACCAAATCGACATTAACTGTGACTTTTCAGCTTTAAGAAAAGAGCAAATGAACATCACCAGCAAAACAAACCGCTCTAGATGACCGGTGAAGGAATGAGCAAAGTTCCACAGACAAAAGTCGATAAACACCTTGTTTTTATTACTTAGACACTAGTGGAAGACTCAGCACTCAGCACCCAGTCTACCACACTTCAGTAACAATAGGATAAAGTGAGGTGCCCCGATGGCTGAACAGATCCACCAGCAAAAGGTAGCCCTCAAACAAATCCCACATACAGGCCAGCAAACGGCAGTTCCTCAGGACGCAGGTCAAACTGTCCACTTCAGACACCTGTGTGTGAGAGACAGCAGAAGTTTCAGCCTATAAGCAAGTCCAAGTATGAGTACTGCCAGGCCTCAGATTCAGCAGGAGCTCACAAGAGCCAGGCTCCTGAACCTTTCTGAGGGTTCCCCCTCCTCCTCCCCACCTATCTTGTCCACTGACTAGGAGATGCAGCTGCATAACAATCCCTGGATTAGGAGAGTGGGCAGCCAGCCAGCCACCAGGAGCTTTGCCATGCCCCCAGCAGCCCTGATTAACCCCTGGAGAAGCCCACACCACCCTTTCTCCCCTTCTTATCTGATTTTGGGCAGCGGGTGGCGTGCTGGTCTTTTGACTGGGGAGGGGAGTGGGCCAGGAGAGCCCCAGTGAGCAAGACCTGCTTGGGCTGGCTGGATCTCTAGCCAGTCCAAGCAGGCCTCGCTCGCCTGGGGCTCTCCTTTCTTGCATTGGGTTGCTTTTGGTTGAGGGGGCAGCATATGCTAATGAGTTATGCTAATGTGCTCCACCACCTATTTTTCTACAAAACGACCCCTGAGTACTGCTAAACATTTATAAAGCAGGGAAGGAATAAAGGTCATCAAGTGTCTTCCCTTAGTGTAACTAGTCTTGTCTTAACTTGGCAAAAAGAGCCATCTGCCATTTTGGATTTTTTTCCCTCTGATTGCTGGGAATGCTGTACTAATAAATGTTTAAAAACAAGGGCTCAACACCCCGGGAAAGTTTTGGGGAATCTGTTTGGACTTGTATTTGTTTCAGGTACCATTCTGAATAGATTATTTCCATAGCAAAATAAGCCTCTGCCCAAAGAAGTTTTTTTCTAAAACATTGACATACTTCAGCAAATTAAAAAAACCCAAAATGATGACGTAACAGCTGATTTCAAGGTGTACAAACACTTTCTGGCTATTGCGTGACATAATTTTGTACTGGCAGTGGCGTTTCTAGGCTAGAGCTAATTTTGGATAAAACAGAGGGGAGGAAAGCAGGTGTGACGGACTCAGGAACTTAGCCTGAGAAGCTGAAGAACAGGCTTGCAGCGATTGGCTGAGATGCTGCCGTAGTAAATGAAATGTAGTGAAATGTAGTGAAATGAAGAGGCTTGGCAGAGAATGCCTCAGGGTTTTTTTAGTTCTAGTTTGGAAGTCTTCAGGGAGAGAAGTCTTCAGAGAGAGTCTGGAGCGTGAAGACTGAGGTGTAGGCTGGTCAGTTGTGAAAACAACTGGACAAGAAGCTGGGAACAGCCAATGGGGCTGAGTTCCTTGTGGAGACACAGCTGGGCTGAGCTTCTGTCTGAGAGAGAGAGTTTGAAGGCAGAAGGGGGCAAAACCAAGCACCATCTGTGAAGGAAACTCTCCGAGGGAGATTTTGCCAGCACATCTAGGCTATCTCCTTGTACAAACTGAGATCACACAAAAACACTCAGAAGGGAGGACTGGTGGTCAGCAAAGTTACCCAAGATTCAGACCAGAAAATTAGCTGGGGCTGAGACACACCAGGTGTGAGGGGCTGGTATTAGCTCTCAGAGGTGTGAGTCCTGGAAGCTAGCGTGGACTGTCTGTGAGGGAAAATTAATCTGGCACCAGTCAGGAGTTCTCTCTCTCTGTGTGTGGAAAGAGTGACTGTCAGTTTGTTATTTTTATTATTTGAATAGCCAAAGTCTAGGGCAGGGGTGGCCAAACTGCGGCTTGAGAGCCACATGTGGATCTTTCACACATATTGTGTAGCTCTCAAAGCCCCCACTGCCCCATCCGCCAGCTTGGAGAAGGCATTTCTCTCTTTAAATCACTTCTCCAAGCCAAGCCAGCTGGTGGCTTGAAGAATGCATTTAAAGTTCAAGTTGCTTTCTTTCTACCTCCTATTTTCCTTCCTTCCTTCCAGGGCTGGATTAACAATTAGGCCAAGTAGGCACTGGTCTATGGGCTCCCACACCTCTAGGGGCCCCGGGCTGGCTTCCCTCCCCCCGTTTTCCTATTTGCAGCCCTCCCAGCCTGCACGTGCAGCCAGCAACTGAGCCACTCTTTGCCCGACTTGCCTGGTGTGGCTGCTGCTGGCGTCATCACCAAGTTTGCCTCTCTTTGCCCCTCCCCCACAACTTTGTCAAAGGGGCTTTTGAGAAGGCGCCTTCAGGATGCAGCAGGGGCCGCAGGTGGGGGGGGGCAGCCGCTTGAAATCTGAGATAATTTGCGAGGGGGCCCCCGAGATTTTGACTGCCTAGGGGCCCCCACAGGGTTTAATGTGGCCTTCCCTCCTTCTGCTCTCAAACATCTGACATGCATGTCTTGTGGCTTTCAAACATCTGATGTTTATTCTATGTGGCTCATGCGTAAAGCAAGTTTGGCCACCCCTGGTCTAGGGCTATATCAACCAAACTGCAAAGCATTCCTAGTGCCCAGTGGGCACTGCCTGCCTGTCACAGAATTCTGAATCCTGCCTGTTTGGTAGTTTTAAAAATCTTCTGCCAGTTATATATTCAGATTTTACCTCAGCCTGACAAATCTCGGTGTTTAATCATTAATAATTTTGCCAACCATCTGCTGCCAACTGATTTGCCTTTTTTAAAATATTGATCTAAACAATATTATTTTATCCCTCTCCCTCGCCTTGTGTTATACAATAAATATTTTCTTTGGTTTTTGAATTTAAAACCGTCTGGTGCCTTTTTTTTTAGAGTTCTGACAGGATTCCTGTATGTGTGCCTGAGGGACTGAAGGAAGGTGACTGGGAACCCCCTCCCAAGCTGACACTGGCCAGTCCCTCACAGCAGGATATAAATTAAGTACCGTACTTGCTGGCGTATAAGACTCCTCTTTTTCCCTGAAAAACATGCCTCCAAGTGAGGGGGTCGTCTTATACGACGGATGCACTTCAGTTGGGATAGACATAGCTGCCCATAGTGGCCTTCCGATGCCCGCCCACCTCATTCTACATACCGTCCAGTATCGCGTGGTATCCAGCGCGGCCGCGGCGGGTCATCAGCATGGCTGCGGCGAGCATCAGCAGCGAGACAAGGGTGCCAGCCTTTTCGGCGTGACCGGTCCGTTCTGCTCGGCGGGAAGCAGCGGTGCTCCGGCCCGCCCCTTGTCTATGCAGAGCTCGCACATGAGCACAAGTGCCGGTCACAGGGAGATGCAGGGGCGGGCTGGATGTTCTTTTACCTTTTATTTGGTGTGTGGAAGGTGTGCGGAAGAGGGGGTAGTCTTATATGGCGAGTATATAACAAACTCGATATTTTGAGTGGAAATGTTGGGGGGTCGTCTTATACGCCCAGTCGCCTTATACGCCGGTAAATACGGTAAATAAGTTTTGAATCCACTGCCAGAGTCTAATTTAGCTAAGCCCAAGAAAGCTTCTTTCCAAGTGTCAAGCAGGTCTAGTGGGTAGTGTTAAATGAGATTTCAGAGGGCCCGGCGGGGAAAGCAGTTACAAAACAAGGAGAAATTATTTAGACTGAAGAGGTTCAAGGACCAAATTAGGCTGTAGTTGGAGGGAAATGCCCAGCACCTTCAGCGGCTGAGGGAATGGAGCCCACACAATAGTTTTCCTTTACCTTGACATTCGCAGACACAGGGGACCGCCTGGTTCAAGTTTCCATTTTATCCTGTTATTATGTGGAAAAGTACATTCAAAGCACACTTCTTTTAAAAAAACAAACTGATGGACACCTTCCTGGCCTGGTCATCTGGATGAGATTCCTGCAGGTGAAGGGGGTTTATTCTTTTTTCATATGAACATATGAAGCTGCCTTCTACTGAATCAGACCCTTGGTCCATCAAAGTCAGTATTGTCTTCTCAGACTGGCAGTGGCTCTCCAGGGTCTCAAGCTGAGGCTTTTCACACCTATTTGCCTGGACCCTTTTTTGGAGATGCCAGGGATTGAACCTGGGACCTTCTGCTTCCCAAGCAGATGCTCTACCACTGAGCCACCGTCCCTTCCCCATTCCTAATTGCCCTAGGCAACTAGTTAGGCAGTTCATGGGCTTTTTTTGTAGCAGAAACTCCTTTGCGTATTAGGCCACACACCCCTGATGTAACCAATCCTCCTGGAGCTTACAGTAGGCCCTGTACTAACAGCCCTGTAAGGTCTTGGAGGATTGGCTACATCAGGGGTGTGTATCCTAATATGCAAAGGAGTTCCTGTTATAAAAAAAAGCCCTATATGCATGTCTTACCGAGTCTCTTGATGTGTTCCCAAACACTTCACGCAGCAGTAACGGGCCCCGCAGGACACACAAGTATAGTTTGAGGGGAAGCCACAGACAGTGCAGAAGTGACGCTGGGGCAAGTTAGAAGGAGGCGCGCAGGCTGTGAGATAGTTGGGCCCTTCGCTCGTGTTGAGGTTCTGTGCAAGAGAAGAAGAAGAGCTGGATTTATATTCTGCCCTTCACTCAGAATGGCTTACAATCGCCTTCCCTTCCTCTCCCTACATCAGATACCCTGTGAGGCAGGTGGGGGCTGAGAGAGCTCTCAGAGAACTGCTCCTGAGAGAACAGCTTTGAGATAGCTGTGACTGACCCAAGGTTCACCCAACTGGCTGCCCGTGAAGGAGCGGGGAATCAAACCCAGTTCTCCAGATCAGAGTCCACCGCTCTTAATCACTACATCAAAGTGGTTCTCAACAGGAAGATGACGGGAAGACAGCTATGACCCAAACAAGAAGGGGCTGTGGCCAGTGGGAGAGAATGTACTTTGCACGCAGGAAGTACCAAGGGTCAATCCCCTAGTATCCCCAATGATACAGATTGCCATTGTTATAAAATACAAATTGCTTTATTACATCTGGTGGTGGAAAGTGCCATCAAGCCATAGTTCAATTACGATGACCTGTAGGGCAGGGGTGTCAAAAATGCAGTCTGGGGGCTGATTCAGGCCCCGGAGGGCTCCTATCAGGCCCGTGAGCAACTCACTGTCATCTGCTCCCTTCTCCCTCTCTTGCTTCCTTCTGCATCACAACTTGCTTTGCCTGGCCTGCTCAATCGCACAGGAGTTACAGAGCAGGGCTCCTCCCTTGGGGAGGAAGTGAGGGGAAGGAGAGTTAGTTTTGCCAAGCTCTCTCAATTGCACAGCAGAGCTACCGAGCCAAGCCTCTCTTCCTTCTGTTGGCTGAGGCTCAGCAAGCCAGTGAGGTGGATTAGGCTGAGTGTGTGTATTTGTCTGTGTCCTTTATAGTTTATCTCCCTGACCTGGCACTACATTTTATGACACACATGGCTTGGCCCGACAAGGGCAAGATCCGGCCCTAATAGCAAATGAGTTCGACACCCCTGGTAGGATTTTCAAGGCAAGAAATGTTCAGAGGTGCGCAGCCACTGCTTGCCTCCGCATCACAACCCTGGTATTCCTTAGTGGTCTCTCACCCCAATATTAGCCAGTGATGACCCTGCTTAACTTCTGAGATCTAGCAAGACCAGGCTAGCCTAGGCTATCTAAGTCAGGGGTATTGCACATCTAAGCCTCATTAGCTCCCCAGAAGGAGGATTTTAAAACTGAAGAGAAGAAGAAGAAGACAAAGACGTTGGATTTATATTCCGCCCTCCACTCAGAGTGGCTTACAATATCCTATATCTTCTCCCCCCACAACGGACACCTTGTGATGTGGGTGCGGCTGAGAGGGCTCTCACAACAGCTGCCCTTTCAAGGACAACTCCTGCAATAGGTATGGCTAACCCAAGGGCATTCCAGCAGCTGCGAGTGGAGGAGTGGGAATCAAACCCGGTTCTCCCAGATAAGAGTCTGCACACTTAGCTGCTACACCAAACTGGCTCTCTGCACACTTAGCCACCACACCAAACTGGCTCTCTGCACACTTAGCCACTACACCAAACTGGCTCACTCTCTCAAAGATCAACTGTAAGGGCGTGACTCCAACTGCTCAGTGGCCAGACAGTTAATCCGGTACCAGCTCTGAATGTCAGCAAAAGACAAACACACACACAAAGGCAAAAACCCCCACAACAAATAGCCAAGTTCCACACCCTGCCCGAGCCCTACAATGGGAAACAAGATGATCAGCACTCGCCTGTTCTTCCAGCAAAGCCTGGAAGTTCTTGCGGAAACGCAACTTGAAATGATCCCCGCGGGTTTTCTTCTTTTTCTTCCCTGTAAACATGGATAACAATTTATTTGGGGGGGGGGGGGGAGAATGGCATCAGCGAGCACTTATGATGACAAGACAGCTGTGCATTAGCCACAAAGCCAGTTGGACAGGTGATGCCCAGACAGAGTCTAGAAGGGGGTGTCTTCGGATCTCACCGATTCCTAGATTCCTTCCAGGGAAAGACTTGGCAAGGCTCAAAGAATTGCAGATTTATACCCGCCCTTCTCCCTGAATCAGAGACTCAGAGCGGCTTACAATCTCCCATATCTTCTCCCTGTGAGGTGAGTGGGGCTGAGAGGGCTCTCACAGCAGCTGCCCTTTCAAGGACAACCCTGCCAGAGCTATGGCTAACCCAAGGCCATGCCAGCAGGTGCAAGTGGAGGAGTGAGGAATCAAACCCGATTCTCCCAGGTAAGAGTCCAAACACTTAACCACTACACCAGACTGGCTCTCTCAAAGTCGGCATGACCAGAGCTACTCAGGCATAGAGGTTAGGAGCATTGCGCTAGGATCGAGAAAGGGGTAGGTTCAACCCTCTGCTCTGCCATGGGAGCTCGCTGGGTGACCTTGGGACAGTTACACTCTTTCAGGTTAACACAATGCTATAAAACAGAGGATGGGAGCCACATGAAAGCCACCGTGGGCCCTCCTTGGGGAGAAAGGTGAGGTAAGATGAAGTAAATCAATAAAAACAAATTAATTTAATTTCTCGGTTTCCCTTCCTTTTTTCACTTGTTCCCATTCTATTCCTCCAATTTTCGTTTTGGAGTTGCCTCTCTAGCCTGTTTTTTAAATTTTGCCCTTTTCCCTAAGGAGTCCACGATGGCATATGTCACACACACACCTCTGTTATATCCTCACAATAGCCCTGTGAGGTGAGTTGGGTTGGGCAAGGGCATGACATTGACCCAAGATCACACAACAAGCTTCCATGGTAGAGCAGGGATTCGAACCCAAGTCTCCCAGATCCTAGTCCTACCCTCTATCCCTGGGGTCCCCAACATACTGACGGCCAACACCTTTTCTGGCGCTCGCCGAGTACTTTTAGAAAGTGGGAGGGGCCAGTTGAGGCTTTTGCCCAACAAGGCTTCTGATTGGCTGCTGGAGATTTGATGGTGATATTGGATTTATATACCACCCTCCACTCTGAAAAGTCTCAGGGGGGCTCACAATCTCCTTTCCCTTCCTCCCCCACAACAGACACCCTATGAGGTAGATGAAGATATTGGATTTATATTCCGCCCTCCACTCCGAAGAGTCTCAGAGCGGCTCACAATCTCCTTTCCCTTCCTCCCCCACAGCAGACACCCTGTGAGGTGGGTGGGGCTGGGAGGCTCTCACAGCAGCTGCCCTTTCAAGGACAACCTCTGCCAGAGCTATGGCTGACCCAAGGCCATTCCAGCAGGTGCAGGTGGAGGAGTGGGGAATCAAACCCGCTTCTCCCAGATAAATGTCTGCACACTTAACCACTACACCAAACTGGCTCTGACTGGCTGTGCAGATTTGAAAAAAGGCTGCTTTGGCAGCGGCTGCCACTGCAGCACAAGCACCTTCACTGCATGACTAAAGGTAAGCTGGGGCAGCCATTTTGTGGCCGCATCCATCATGCTATGTCACGCTTAAAAAGGTTGGGGACTCCCTTCTCTAACCACTGTGCGGCAGAGCCTGTCTGGCAGAGAGGAGAGACACGAGTCCTCGTGAGAGGAGGGCAAGAGCCACCAGGTCCCACCCCAGAACTCACCCGTTTCGGCGTCATCATCAAACTGCGGCAGCCGCTTCACCAGCTGGGGCATGTTAGCGTGAGGGTCATCCTGGAAGTTGTCATTCTCCAAGGCCTCCAGCTGGCGGTTCAGACGCCGCTGCCGGGTGGCCCGATCCAAGATGCGTCGCTGGCTGGGATCCTGGGACCGTGCTGAGGGAAAGAGGAGAGAGGAGGCCGTGATGCCAACCAACTGACACGGCACCATCTTGACAACAACTCTTTGGAGCCCTCATCATCAGTACCACCAGCCATTCATCTGGCATCACCCCTCAAAGGACAGCCAGCAGAGGCAGCCTTCCTGTTCTTCACAGTGCACTCCTGAAGCCCAACCGCACATTCTGTTTGAAAACTTTATGCTACTCTGCCACGTCTCACCTCTGCTCTTTGCCCTTTAGCCCAGGAAGCTGCCTTAGAATCGTAAATCATAGAGTTGGAAGGGACCTCAAGGGTCATCTGGTCCAACCCCCGACACAATGCAGGACATTCAGAATGCAGAAAATACTTCCCTCTAAAATCACAGGATCTGCATTGCTTTCAGATGGCCCTCTAGCCTCTGTTTAAACACCTCCAAGGAAGGAGAGCTCACCACCTCCCAGGAAGCCTGTTCCACTGAGGAATCGCTCTATCAGGAAGTTCTTCCTAATGTTGAGCTAGAAACTCTTCCAGTTTTCAACCTGTTGGTTCTGGTCCTACCTTTTGGGGCCACAGAAAACAATTCTGCACCCTCCTCTACTCCCAAGTACTTGAAGATGGCGATCATATCACCTCTCAGCCTCCTTTCCATGCTAAACATGCCCAGCTCCTTCAAACTTTCTCCACAGGACTTGGTCTCCAGATCCCTCACCCTATACTCCAGACCCCTCATCTTATACTGAATCAGATTAGTCTAGCCCAGGGGTGACCAAACTGTGGCTCAGGAACTACATGTGGCTCTTTCACATATTGTGTGGCTCTTGAAGCCCCCACCACCCCATCAGCTGGCATGGAGAAGGCATTTGCCTCTTTAAATCACTTCTCCCAGCCAAGCCAGCCGGCAGCTTAGAGAACGCATTTAAAGTTAAAGTTGCTTTCTTTCCACTTCTCCCTTCCTTCATCTATTTTCTTTCTTTCCTTCCTTCCTTCTTCCCTCCCTCCCTCATGACTGTCAAACCTCTGATGTTCATGTGTTGTGGCTTTCAAAGGTCTGGTGTTTATTCTATGTGGCTCTCACATTAAGCAAGTTTGGCCACTCCTGGTCTAGTTAAACTAACAGTAGATCTCCAGGCAGTGGTCGTTCGCATCACCTGATCTTTTTACCCAGAAAAGCTGGGACTGACCTTCTGTTTACAAAGCAGATGCTCGGCCACTGAGCCACGGCCCCTCTCAACTATCTTTGAGCCACCAGGAGCAGGACAATACGGAACACTTAGTCTTACAAACTGGCAGCTCTGAGCCACAGCACTCCAAAACTTTTATTTGCAGACATTCATTGTGGCATGCTAAGGGGGAGAAGTCACTTGGTCCAGACAGGGAACAATGGCACCAGATTGGTAACAGATGTTCTGTGGTTTCAAACAATTTTATTAGTAACATATGGTAATAAATTTCAATGTAATAATTACTTTTTTTTAAAATCTATCCCATATATTACTTTCTACCCACCCCTCCCCCTGTTACTTGACCCCCGCCGGTGTTATATACTTAAAATCTTAATATTAAAGGTACCCTTAATAAATAAGAACCAAAATTAATATCCTCCTCCCTCTTGTACTTAGTCATTATCAAAAATTGTCCAATGTCCTTTTATTTTCCACTCTTTTTCTACGTATCTTCTGAACTTTTCCCACTCCATCTTAAATACTTCTAAATCATAGTCTCTTAAGGTTCTGGTTAACTTGTCCATTTCACTCCATGTCATAACTTTTACAATCCAATCCCATTTCTCTGGTAATTTTTCTTGCTTCCACAACTGCGCATAAAGTTCTATCTTCTTTTGGAAATTTTTCCATTTGTAATCCCAACAGAAAAGTCTCTGCAACTTTGTTAAATTCGTATCCCAAGATTATTACCACAGTGTCATTTCTGAGATTCTCTATTTCTTTTTTTAATTCTTTCTTTGAGTCCTCAATATCCTTTCTTATTTCTTTTTAGAGGCAGTTATCATTTCTTTCACCCCCTTCGTTATCCTAGCTTCCATTTGATCTAATTGGGCTTGCATTTTCTCTATTGAAGCAGACCTAGCACGAGTTTGTTTCGGGTCTGACATGTAAAAAAAAAAAATCAAAATTTTGATCTCACCAATTTAAATTTGAACCATCAGGTTTGATAAAGTGAAGCTTGCCCTTTCCAATGCACCCAATTTCACTGTCCTCTGAGCCTCCCAGGCTCAGATATTAATGTTTAAAGTTTTTATTTCTCCCAAAATGGCAGTCACAACTTTTGCTTCACTTAAAAAAAATTTCTTTTTCCCCTTTTACCAGTACAAATCTTCTTATCTGCTATCCAACAGTAGTAATTTTTTAATTGCCAAATCTGTTAGCTCCACCAATTTTAAAGTCCCAATCACTTTAAAAACAATGTTAAAACTTAGTCCTCCCAACAACAATGGCCACCGATGTTTCTCTCTGGTATTATAATCCTAGAGTAGGATGTTCGCTTCGTTGACTTCCTTCTTCTTCCTCCAATACTTCCTGCTTTCTTGCCTTCAAATCTCGTTTCACTGGTAGAGAAATCTCACGATATCTGATGTATTTCCTGTGTTGACTGTGAACACTGCAGATGTGTGACGATGGGGCTGCCTCCTCAACCACAGATAGACTAAACAATAAATTCCTTTCTTCTTTTAACACTGTCTTTTAAGTTTACAAAGTTCAAATTTAGCCCCCTATCTTCTTCTCCTTTCAGGCTTTCAGTATTTCCAACTCCCACCTTTTACTTTTGTTTTGCTTAACTTTAATTAGTCCCGGAATGAAGAGATAGCAATCAGTACCTTTTTTCCGTAGTTTATCCAAATCAACACCACTCCTTTGTAGATTAGATGTTTAAAATTGTAAAAGAAGGTTTGGATCCTGTCGAGCTTATGCCAAATTGATAACTCTGGAAACTTCTGCAGATGATGAATATGCAACTTCTCTCCGGAGATCCCTCAAAGCCTCAATTAGCACCCCCCGGGACTCCCTTTCAGCCAAGAAGATGATGAAGAAGAAGATATTGGATTTCTATCCCGCCCTCCACTCCGAAGAGTCTCAGAGCGGCTCACAATCTCCTTTACCTTCCTCCCCCACAACAGACACCCTGTGAGGTGGGTGGGGCTGGACAGGGCTCTCACAGCAACTGCCCTTTCAAGGACAACCTCTGCCAGAGCTATGGCTGACCCAAGGCCATTCCAGCAGGTGCAAGTGGAGGAGTGGGGAATCAAACCCGGTTCTCCCAGATAAGAGTCCGCACACTTCACCACTACACCAAACTGGCTCTCCAAGGTAAGTCTCCTCAAAATATCTGTGCATATCTTGGACAATTCTCTAGCTGAGAAATGTAGGCAGAAGGCATTAATTTGCCTTTTACTACCCTGAACAGAAGTGCCAGCCTGCCCCTATTAGGGAAAGCAACTCAGCTCGCCATTTTCCAACCCCGGAAGTTTGGTAACAGATGTTCTGGAAGGATTAAGAAAGGTCTCAGCACCAGGACTGAGAAACATAAACTGGTCCTGTTTGCAATTAAACTAATAATAATAATAATAATAATAATAATAATAATAATAATAATTTTAATTTATATCCCGCCCTCCCGGCCAAAGCAGGCTCAGGGCGACTTACATAGCATAAAATACCGATATTACCATGATACAATAATAAAATACCCCAATTACATCTTAATTCTTAATTAAATATACTATTACATTTAAAACCAACAGTTAAAAATAACAATTTAAAGCACAGATTAGTTTGGTGCTACGATCTTGATATAACACAGTTTTTATATTATAATAATAATAATAAAATTTTATTTATATCCCGCCCTCCCCGCCGGGGCAGGCTCAGGGCGGCTTACAGAATGTGGCAAAAGCCATGTTAAAACAATAAAACAGTTATACATTTCAATAGCATTTAAAATTTACCATTCAATTTACATAATATAAAAGTCTAAAATCAATCTAAAATAATCTCATCATTTTCCTATCTCGATTGCTGATGTTAGTGATGGCATGGTATTCATTTCAGCTTCCATCTTGGAAGGCTAGCCGGAAGAGGGCGGTTTTGCAGGCCCTACGGAATTGGTTAATATCCCGTAGGGCCCGCACCTCTTCCGGCAGTTGGTTCCACCATTGGGGTGCTTTTATAGAGAATGCCTGTTCTCTAGTTGTTTTTAGTTTGGCCTCCTTTGGCCCAGGTACTTCCAGAAGGTTTTGTGAGCTGGATCGCAGTGCTCTCTGGGGAACATATGGAGGCGGTCCCTAAGGTAAACAGGTGCTCGGCCATATAGGGCTTTAAAGGTAACAACCAGCACCTTGTAACGAACTCGGTAAGTAACTGGCAGCCAATGCAGCTCTCGCAGCCCAGCCTGCACATGTTCCCACCGAGGTAGGCCCAATAGCAGTCTAGCTGCTGCATTCTGCACTAGCTGCAGATTCCGAGTTCAGCACAGGGGCAGCCCCATGTAGAGGGCATTACAGTAGTCTAGCCTCGAGGTGACCATTGCATGGATCACTGTTGCCAGGTCATTGCGCTCCAGGAAGGGAGCCAACTGCCTCGCCCGCCTAAGGTAGAAAAAGGCGAATTTGGCAGTGGCTGCTATCTGGGCCTCCATTGTCAAGGAAGACTCCAGTAACACTCCCAAGCTCCTGACCCTGCGCACTGGTACCAGTGACGCACCGTCAAAAGCTGGAAGGGAGATCCCTCCCTCTGGACCACCACGTCCTAGACAAAGGACCTCTGTCTTCGCTGGATTCAGTTTCAGCCCACTCGACCTGATCCAGTCTGCCACGGCTTGCAGCGCCCAGTCCAAATTTATAGAAACATCGGCGGCCCGGCCGTCCATCAATAGATAGAGCTGGGTGTCATCCGCATACTGGTGGCAACCCAGCCCATTTCTCCGGGCAATCTGGGCAAGGGGGCGCATGTAGATGTTAAATAACATCGGGGAGAGAACTGCTCCCTGAGGAACCCCACAGTTAAGTGAGTGTCTCTGGGACAGCTCCCCCACAATTGCCACCCTTTGTCCCCGACCCTCCAGGAAAGAGGAAAGCCACTGCAAGGCTAACCCCTGAATCCCTGCGTCGGCGAGGCGGCGGGTCAGCAGCCGGTGGTCGACCATATCGAACGCGGCTGAAAGGTCTAACAACAGCAATACTGCCACACCGCCTCGATCCAAGTGTCGCCGGAGATCATCCATGAGGGCGACCAGAACCGTCTCTGTCCCATGGCCCGGGCGGAAGCCGGACTGGAATGGATCTAAAGTGGAAGCGTCATCCAGGAAGCTCTGTAATTGCAACGCCACAGCCCTCTCTATAAGCTTGCCCAAAAAGGGCAAGTTTGAGACTGGCCGGTAGTGAGCCAATTCGGCCGGGTCTGATGTAGCTTTTTTCAGGAGGGGGCGGACCACTGCCTCCTTCAGAGGGGTTGGAAAAGAACCCTCCGAAAGAGATCTATTTATGATGTCCCGTATAGGCCATCTCAGCTCCTCCTGGCAAGCTTTAATTAGCCAGGAGGGGCACGGGTCTAGATCACAAGTTGTAGGGCGTGCAATAGAGAGGATCCTGTCGACCTCCTCTAGGTCGAGTGAGGTTATATGACGACAGTAACATTCCACATTAAAAAGCCAGCTGGAAGAGGGTGGTCTTGCAGGCCCGGCAGAACTGGTTAAGGCTCCGCAAGGCCCGTACCTCTTCTGGTAACTGATTCCACCAGTGGGGAGCTGTTAATCGAGAAGGCCCTCTCTCTCGTAACTTTCAACTTGGCCTCCTTCGGCCCAGGGATTGTCAGCAGATTTTGTGAGCCAGATCTCAGTACTCTCTGGGGAACGTATGGGGAAAGACGGTCCTTAAGGTAGGCAGGTCCTCGGCCATATAGGGCTTTAAAGGTAATAACCAGCACCCTGTAACGAATCCAGTACACAATTGGCAGCCAGTGCAGTTCCCGTAGCCTAGGCTTCCACTTAGGGAGTCCAAACAACAGTCTGGCTGCCGCGTTCTGCACTAGCTACAGTTTCCGGGTTCGGCACAGGGGTAGCACCATGTAGAGGGCATTACAGTAGTCTAACCTCAAGGTGACTGTTGCATGAATCACTGCTGCCAGGTCATCATGCTCCAGGAAGGGGGCCAACTGCCTCGCCCTTCTAAGATGAAAAAAGGCAGATTTAGCAGTGGCTGCTACCTGGGCCTCCATTGATAAAGAAGGCTCCAGTAGTACCCCCAGGCTCTTGACCCTGCATGCTGTTTCCAGTGGCGCACCATCAAAAACCGGTAGGGGGATTTCCCTTCCTAGGCCGCCACAGCTTGGGCAAAGGACCTCTGTCTTTGCTGGATTCAACTTCAGCCTACTCAGTCTGAGCCAACCTGCCACGGCTTGTAGCGCCAGGTCCCGATTTTCTGGGACATCGTCAGGCCGGCCGGCCATCAATAGATAGAGCTGGGTGTCATCAGCATACTGGTGGCAACCCAGCCCATACCTCCGAGCAATTTGGGCAAGGGGGCGCATGTAGATGTTAAACAACATTGGGGAGAGAACCACCCCAAGGCACCCCACAATTAAGTGGGTGTCTCTGGGACAGTTCTCCCCCAATCACCACCTTTTGTCCCCGACCCTCAAGGAAAGAGGAAAGCCATTGCAAGGCCAGCCCCTGAATTCCTGCGTCGGCAAGGCGGCGGGTCAGTAGCTGGTGGTCGACTGTATCGAACGAACGCAGCCGATAGGTCTAACAGCAACAGTACTGCCGAACCACCTCGATCCAGATGCTGCTGGAGATCATCCATCAGGGCGACCAGCACTGTCTCTGTCCCATGGCCCGGGCGGAAGCTGGACTGGTGGGGATCTAGGACGGAAGCGTCATCCAGAAAACTCTGCAACTAGGGTTTCATAAAGGGGTTTTTTTTTAATGGTCCAAATATTTTAATTGAAAGGATTTTTTTAAAGTCCCAGCAACAGAACTAGGAAGCATAAACTGGTCCTTCCTGTTTGCAATTATACTAGAGTATTATTAAGGGGTTTTGTTTTTTTTTACAGTCCACAGTCCAAACACTTTAAGGAGAGGGATTCTCCATCACATCCTGATCAATCCCATTTTTACTTCATTTCCCTGTTTGTTTTCTTGCATGAACCTCCGACGAACCTGATGAGGACCTCCGGCGAAGGGAGATTTAACTCCCAAAAGCTTAAACCCTAGAAAATCTTGTTGGTACCCAAAGGGGCCGCTGGACTCTTGCTCTTCGACCACAGGCCGACCTGACCACACACCGAAAACTATCCAGAAAACCTGCATGTCATTTTATACCATGTTTATTATTTACCACATTTCTACCCAATCTAGTCCACCAACCTGCTCCACACAGTTAACCAACTAATTGTCCTGGAGGGTAAACAAATAGGTCATGGGGGAGACAGAAGATTAGAGTACCAGCCAGGCAAAAAAACAGAAGTGCCGGCCAGATGAAAACCATCACTGTCCTCAACCAAACCGAGAGGTGCCTTTTGCCTTCACCCAAACAACCTTGTTCTTACTTGTTTAATTTTAATGTATTGTTTAATTGCAGGTTTTTATTGTTGTTACTGTATGTTGTGAACCGCCCTAAGCCCATTTACGGCAGAATATAAGCCTACTAAATAAATAAACCTACTGGGTATCTCTTATCTTAAACCAGGTGTAATCCACACAGAGGTGAGCTTCTATGGTTCCCTTCTTGTGGATGCTGATTCTACACAGCAGGCTTCTCTCCATTTTCCCTGGGAAAGATGCCAAGGCTCAATCCTACCTGAAAACCATATCCCATAGCTCAAAAGCCTTCCAAGCCGTGTGCAGATTATGGGGACAGTGTAAGAAGGCCTTCTCCTTCGGCTCAGGTGCCTTATGAGGACCACATATGCCCTATAGGCAAGCTGCAGTTTAACAAAGGGCTGGCCAAACTGTGGCTCGGGAGCCACATGTGGCTCTTTCACCCATGTTGTGGGTGAAGCCTCCACCACACAGTCTGCCTGTTTGGACAAGGCATTTCTCTCTTGAAATCACTTCTGCAAGCCAAGCCAGGCAGTGGCTTGAAGAATGTATTTAAAGTTGCTTTCTTTCTACCTCTGCCTCCCCCATCTATTTGGTTTCCTTCCTTCACATCTGACTTTCATGTCTTGCAGCTCTCAAAAATCTGACATTTATTCTATGTGGCTCTTACATTAAGCAAGTTTGGCCATCCCTCGTTTAACGGCACAGAATCTGCCATGTACTCAAGAGGTGAGGACAGTGATGGTTTCCAACTGACTGGCACTTCTGCTTTTTGCCTTTCTTTGCCTAGCTGTATCTTCTGCTTCCCTCCCCCACGAGGCAGCGGCACAACTAAAACTTAGTGCCATCTACTTGGTTTAATTCCAAAAATTGCATTGATTGCTTTGAATTACGAAATTATGTATGCATTTTGTTTTTACCGTTGCATGCCACCCTGAGCCCTATCTCAAAGAGGAGGGTGGTTTAACAACAATAGCAGCAGCAACAACAACATTTTGGATGGGAGACCACCAAGGAATGCTAGGAGTTGCCATGCAGAGTCAGGTAACAGCAAACCACCTCTGAACATCTCTTGCCAATCAGAGTAAAAACAACCGAGCTTGACGGAACAGGCATCTAACTCCGTAGCAGGCAAGAGCTATATGTTGTTCAGGGATGAGCCGCATTGCACCTCAGCACAAAACAGCGTCAGATTTATCGCACCCACATCGCAAGAGATGCATCAGGTACGGCTGCCAACTCTAGGCTGGGAAATTTCTCAAAATTTGAGGGTTTGAGGAGGGACCTCAGCAGAGTCAGGGTTTGAGGAGGGACCTCAGGAGGGGAAAAGGAATTTGAGGAGGGACCTCAGGTGGCCAACGGTAGCTCTCCATGATTTTTTTTGCCAACAACTCCCATCAGCCCCAGCCAGAATGACCAATGGCTGAGGCTGATGGGAGTTGTAGGCAAAAACATCTAGAGAGCTACCATTGGCCACCCCTGCCATAGAGTCCACCCTTCAAAGCACCCGTCTTTCTCCAGAGGAACTGATCCCTGTCACTTGGAAATCAGTTGCAATTCCGGGAGATCTCCAGACCCCACCTGGATGTCGGGAACCCTACCATACGGTTGGTTGACTCTGTGCTGTGGAACTCAATGAGGGCTAGCGTGATGCACCTACCCTCTTTTAATTTTTTTTTTAAAGAGGCTGTTCACCCCAGAAAAGCCTGTACAAAGGGAACGGTCATTGCCTTAAGATACTTTGGAACAAAGAGCAATTTTCGTAAAGTGACTTTCAGAGGGGAACCGTGCTGGTTTACAGGTAGAAGAGCCAGATTCGAATCCTGCAGCACCTTAGAGCCCAGCAAGATTCTCGGGGTAGCTTTCCAACGTCTTAGCCCCTTCCTAAAGCAAGGCACACTCATCTTACAGGCTCTCCTCACCCCTCATTCTGCCCCCAGCCTCCACTTCCTCCAAAAATACCTGATACTTTCTTTTCCACCATGCTGCAAGCAATCCAAAGCGACGCAACAGCCTTTAACGGGATAAAATGCACAGGATGTTCCCCTTAATCTCCCGATGCAAAATGTAGCCGGCTTCCACCATAGAGGTGCCAAAGGATAGAGAGATCTCACTTTGGGCCCCTTATTTAGCTAAAGCCATAGAGAATTGGGGCTAATAGTGGCTTCCCAAGTTATCGCCGGAAGTCCAAGTTGCGGGGGACTCTAATCTCTTTCCCTGTGCAACACCTACTACCAAGCAGGGCGCGGCCATCTTGCTAGAGGTAGCCACATTTCCGTCTCTCTTGGAAGCCACGCCCCCTTTAGAGAGTTCGCTTCTCAAGCCCGCCAATGGAATAAGTTCAGGCACGGCCAGTATTGCTTCTCTGGGTCCTAAACTCCACCATATTTCGAACAGAGATGTTCTAATCATGGGTTCCATGTAGATAGATCCAGGTGGGCAGCCGTGTTGGTCTGAATTAGTAGAACAAAGCAAGAGTCAAGTTGTTGTACCTTTAAGACCAACAAAGTTTTATTCCGAATGTAAGCTTTCGTTGGCTGGAAGCACACTTCATCAGACAATAGTATGGAAGGGCAAGCAGTCCTAAATATAGAGAAGGTGGGCAGTGAGTTAGTATGCAGAGTCATGGAAATGTTTTTTTAGCAGATTAGAAGAGTCACAAGTTGTGGGCTGGTGTTTGTTAGTTTATGTTTACTGGACTGAAACAGCAACGATTAAGTTGGAATAGCAGATTGATGTCCATGTACTAAACCCATTAAGTGTCCTGAGTGTGAAGTGCAATAAATCGGAGTCTGTTGTATTGTTAGCTCTGGGTTAAAATGAGGGCATAGGTTTCTCAGAGGTTTGATTTAAACATGTAACACATATAAACATAGTTCTAGTTTGCCATTAGAAAAAAGAATACATTAAAATATGAGTTAGTATGTGTAATGAGATAAACAGTCAGTATCCTTATTTCTAAATACAGAAATTTCCTGCAGTTTAAGAATCTACATTGACCAGCCGAGGTTCGCCTGTTCCCCTTTGCATTCTTAAGGCGATCCTTCCTTCTATTTGCTTCAGGTGACTGAACCTGCATCTTCTATGAAATTGACTTAAGAAAAAGGAAATTGCCTCTGGGGACTTTTAAAAAAAAATGTATTAGGTGTTTGGCTCTTCTGATGATATTTTGTTTGCTATAACTATATGTTGATAAGGCCAGTTATATTTTTGTGTTAGAGTAACTTTATTTGTGTTAGCTTTCAGAAGCACAATTGAGACTAATTTATACATGGAAGCGTTCCTTTGTGTCTCTGCCACCCTTATCTGTGTTTCGCTTTGGTTGCTTACCCAACTGGGGATTAGCAACCTTACAGACCGTTTCTTCTGCTTGGCCTATATTATGGCAAGAATTCACATCACTGATATTCCTGTTCTTTTATCAGTAAAACTCCCCCCCTCCCCCCCAAAATGTCACATTGTCTGTTCCTAACACAGTATAGGCAGATTTAGGAGTCAACAGATGTTGAAAGACCTTAACCAACGGGGACAGTCAGGAATAGCTGATGCAGTTGCAGGAAAAATAAGTTTTCTTTGCTACTATCACTGCTGCCACTTCATAGGTGCGTGTGCTCTACAGCATGCTCTATTGGCTTCAGTGGGGAGTCCTCCTCCAGTATTTTTCTAGACGTCTTCTGGCCCTTTTTAGAACAAAGTTTGAGTCTGGCGGCATTTTTAAGACCACCAAAGTTTTATTCTGGGTGTAAGCTTTCGTGTGCACACAGATCTTTGGTGTTCTTCAAGGTGCCCCTGGACTCAAACTTTGCTCTGCTGCTTCAGACCAACAGGGCCTCTTTAGGTCAGCCAACTCTACAATAAACCACTAAGATGGTTTTTGCCCCAGGGACAAGAGAGGCAGAAGGGCTCTTACGTTGTCAGTTCTTGGGATGCTACAGAGCAGGGGTGGCCAAACTGTGGCTCTTCTACACATATTGTGCAGCTCTCACAGCCCCCCCCCCCCCGCACCCTTTGGGCCAGCTTGGAGAAGGCATTTCTCTCTTTAAATAACTTATCCAAGACGATAGGAGTCAAGTTGCACCTTTAAGACCATCTTAGTTTTATTTAGAGCATAAGTTTTCATGTGCTCTCTAAGTGGGAGATGGGTTCAGTATTTGTAATGGGATAAACAGCCCAACTGCATATACTTTACCCATTTTCACTGTATTTTATTTATTTATTTATTTTCGCATTTATATCCCGCCCTCCCTGCCGAAGCAGGCTCAGGGCGGCCAACAACATTAAATATCCACAATAAAACAAGCAAACCATATTGTATTCTTTTTTTTCTATGGCAAACTAGAATGATGTTTACATGTTAAAAAGTAAATTAGGTGGACCAGAACATCACTATCTAATGTATTTCTCTTTTAGCTGTATTGACATACTCAAACAGGGATATTGGCTGTTTATCCCATTACATATACTGAACCCATCTCCCACTAATTTGAATGTATTTTTCTCCTGTTGGCAAACTATATGTATGTTACATGTTAAAAGGTAAATTAGTTGGATGGGGAATCTTCTGAGATATAAATACCTTCCTTTTGATCCAGGCTTAATACAATATAATTAACAGACATTCTCACATTTTGACATATTAGTGTTTTATTGCTTTTGCATGCTCATGCTACACAGACCAAAGGTTTGCTCAATTTGTTAATTTTACTATTCTGTCATTGAATCTTAAATTTGTACCATTTGCATTCTAAACCACTCCCTACCTGATAATTTTACTATACTGTTTGTACTATTTGCATTCTAAACCACTCCCTACCTGATAATTTTACTATACTGTTTGTACTATTTGCATTCTAAACCACTCCCTACCAGATAATTTTACTATACTGTGATTGGATCTTAAATTTGTACCACTTTGCATTCTGAGCCACTGATTACCAGCTATGTGTGGCTTTGCTCACTGTACCGGATTCCTCGTCTGATGAAGTGTGCTTAGAGAGCACACGAAAGCTTAAGTTCTGAATAAAACTAAGTTGGCCTTAAAGGTGCACCTTGACTCCTATTTTGTTCTACTTCAGACCAACACTGCTGACTACTTGGATTTATCCAAGACAAGTCAGTCAACAGCTTGGATTGATATGCAAGCAAAACCAATTTAAAGTTAAAGTTTCTTTCTTTCCACTTATCCCTCCCCCCCCCCATCCATTTGCCTGCCTGCCTTGTCATGTGGCTCTCAAACATCTGACATTTGTTCTGTGTGGCTCCTACGTTAAGCAAGTTTGGCCACCCCAGCTACAGGGATTAGAAGCGTCGGCAAGCATCCTTTGCAAATAGTGGCCATCCACAAGGCTTCTACTTTTTCTTGGGGGGGGGGGGAGGCTGAAATATACGAGTACCCCTCTTGATTTGTCAGAGTTTTTTTTTAACGAGAGCCTCAAGGCCTATTCAGAAACCACATCTTCTGAATGCCTAAGATCCTTAGTCCTGAATTCCCATCTGCGGTCCAGGGTAAAAGAAAGGGGCGCTTCACTTTATTATGACCTCATTTCTTCCTTGGTCTAGAATCTTCGTATTGGGGGGTTGAGCGCTGGAGCCCCTCCCGCTGCCTCCCTTCCCCCCCTCAGGTTTTCTTGGCAACGTGGCAGTCGCGGAAGCGCGGCTTGTCCTTCCACCCCTTTCAACTTCTTAATAAAGACCTTTTCCCCTACGGCTTTCTTTTCCCCATCCTGAATTTTCCAGGCGCCCGATTGGTCTGGCCCGGGGAACCCCTCGCGTTCTGGTTGGTTCTAGCGCTGGCTAGAACTGTCTTGCGATTGGGCGGCGGCCAGGGCCGATTTCCCACGGCTTCCATTGAAGAAAAAAAAAAGTGAGAGAGCAGAAGGAAGGGATGCTCTGATTTGTAGTGACTTTTGTTTCCTTCTCGGGTGGGGAACAAATGGAATTGGGGGGTCTTGGCAGGAAGGGGAGAAGGAAGGGCGAGCCCGCCCCGGTGCCGAAGGGGGGATCGGAGGGGAAGGGGTGGCGATCCCCCTTCCCCTCCCCTCCCCTTCCCAGCCGTAGCGCTGCTCCAGGGAGGAGCCTCCGAGCGACCCACCCCCGCCGATCGCGAGAGCTCAAAAAACCCGGGCGGGCCCCAGCCTCGGCTCGCTCCCTGCCCGGTTCGCCTGCACCATGGAGCGCCCGAGGAAGACCCGGGCCGGGCTCGCCCTCCTCGCCGCCGCTGCTCTGCTGACCAGCCTGGGGATGGGTGTAGTGGCCGCCGAAGCCGAAGAGCAGGAATCGGTGGATCCCGGTACGATCGCGGGCCGTCCCCGGGAGCGGGGGGGATCCTTAGTGGATCTCCAAGGCATGGCAGGAGTCGGATGAGACGGGGAGATCCCAGCAGGGATAGGCGGGGGAGAGATCTTAGTATAGCTCAGAGCGGCTATTCGGCTATTGGAAGGCCCAACAGATCCTTCTGTGCGTTTTAGGGATCCAGAAGGAGAGGAGAGGGCCGGGGCGAGCTATTAGTGGCACCGGGCAGTATTCATCCGGTTTGTCCTCGGGAGAACAGGAAGGCAAAAGTTCTCTTTTGTAAATCACAGGGGTGGCACGAAGTGCTTAATGTAAGAGCCACATAGAATAAATGTCTGATGTTTGAGACCCGTAAAACATGAGCGTCAGATGTTTGAGAGCTACAAGACAGGAAGGAAGGAAGGAAGGAAGGAAGGAAGGAAGGAAGGAAGGAAGGAAGGAAAAAACGGGGGAAGTAGAGGTAGAAAGAAAGCAACTTTAAATGCATTCTCCAAGCTGCTGACTGACTTGGTGGTGGGGGCTGATCTGGGTAAGGGACCCTTTGGCTCTTTAGTTTATCATTTATTTTAAGTGCCTTCTCCAAGCCGGCCAACAGGGTGGTGGGGGCTTTGAGAGCCACACAATATGTTGTGAAACAGCCATGTGTGGCTCCCAAGACATAGTTTGGCCACCCCTGGTATGACACTTCCTCTGTGTTCTCACCATACAACAGCCCTGCGAGGTAGAGAGCCCCAATGCGGTAGAGAGAGGCTGGGGCTACAGTCACACACGCAAAATCATGCACTTTCCATCTACTTTCAGTGCACTTTCCAACTGGATTTTACTGCGTGAACTGGCCAAGGTGCACTGAAAGTGCATTATTTTATTGTTTGTGATCGCAGCCTGGAAGACTCAGGTTTGAATCCGGGCTCTGCTATGAAGACTTCCTGTGTGACTTTGGCTTGTTCAGCACTCAGCCTCCCTTGCAGGGCTGTTGCGAGGGTAAAACGGAGAAGAGGAGAACAATGTGAGCTGCTTTGGGGTTCCCACGGGGTTGGGCGGGGGAGGAAAGGTGAGCTATAACCCAAGCAAATACTTTAGGGGGAAGTTTTTGTGAATTTCCTGCATTGTGCAGGGGGTTGGACTAGATGACCCTGGAGGTCCCTTCTGACTCTATGAGTCTATGATTCTAATAAAGAAATAAGGGAGGCCAATAGTAGCATTCTCTAACTTGGAGATGGAAGAGCAGAGCCGGCTTCAGGCCAATGGACGCCCTAAGCACAACCCGACAGGGTGCCTCTCAGCCCTAATGCTCACCTGATTGGTGTGCAAAATCAGTAAAATAAATGATAAACTAAAGAGCTGAAGGGTTCCTTACACAGATCAGCTGACGAGTCCAGTGCTAGCTGGGCCCAGCCAGCTGTGTTCAAAATCCTACTGAAGCAAAACTCTCCTGCCGTGAGATGGAAACAAATGCTGATATCTGATGACACCTTCAAGCCAAACTTTTAAACTTTAGTCGCTCACCGTGCCAAAGGGGGGATTTTTTTTTAAACAATGCTGATTAAAGTCCAATGTGACAGATAAGGACAATTACCAAAAATCTGACTGAAGTCAAGTGTGGCAATGAAAGAGTTAAGGGAATGATAGCTGCGGGGAGGGACTCTGGTTCCCTTGTGGCCCTAAGCATGTGCCTGTGAAGAATTAACCCAGGGCTGTGGGGGGTGCTTAAGAGAGCCAGAATTTTTGGCAGAGGCAGGATTTGAGCGGGTGACCTCCCATATAAGAGCTCATTCTTAGCAGTCTACCGACTCATCAGGCACGAGACTGAGCTTAGGGTCTGTTTTCCGTACTCATTTTTAATCTCCTGCGGCAACCTTTCCTCTCTTCAGACACACCTGTGCATTTATCATTGCTGACAAACCTGTTCTTTCTCCTCTCTGAGTGACTTAGAGAAAGCAGGGCTGTGGTTCAATGGGAGATCTTCTACTTGGCCTGCAGATGGTCGCTGGCGTCGCTAGTCAAAAAGGACCATGTCGGTCATGTGAAAGACTTCTGCCTGACACCCCAGAGAGCTGCTGCCAGCCTGAGTAGACAATACTGACCTTGATGGACCGATCTTCTGATTCTGCCAGGGGTGGAATTCTAGCAGGAGCTGCTTTGCATATTAGGCCACACACCCCTTAGGTAGCCAATCCTCCAAGAGCTTACCAAAAAAGAGACTTGTAAACTCTTGGAGGATTGGCTATATCAGGAGGTGTGTGGCCTAATATGCAAAGGAGTTCCTGCTAGAAGTCTATCCCTGCATAAGGCAATATGTATGTGATTATGTGTATGTGAACAGACCAGCTACCTTAGCAGTGCTTCCAGCTGGCCCAGTTTGACTTGTCGGCACTGTACTGAGGGATTCTTCGGTCTCAAGAATTTGCTAAGGCCTGCCTGGAACTGAGAACGCAGGGCTGCAGCGGTGACCCGGGGGCGCAGGGAAGCTTTGAGATTTGGTGTCCTTGGTTGTCCTTTGTATACCGCTGGTGGTCGGAAGTATGCATTGCAAAGAAAGACAGAGAAAGCAGCTGGTTGCCTTAGATTGGAAGATCAGGGAACAGGGCAGAATGTGATAGGCCGATCGGTGAGTTAAGCAAGAAGGAGTAATAAGGACCCACCGTATTGGGCAGGGAGAGATATCGGCAGAGATTCAGTTCGGTGTAGTGGTTAAGAACGGCAAACTTTAATCTGGAGGACCAGGTTTGATTCTGCTCCAAATAAAGCCAGCTGGGTGACCTTGGGTCAGTCACAGCTCTTTCAGCACTCTCTCAGCCAAAAAAAAAAGTCCAGCCAACTAGACTAGCACATGACACTAAAGAGCTACAACTAAAAGGCTACTAGTCAATCTTAGGATCTCCTGGCTATACCACACAATGCCAATTAATAATAATAATTATTATTATAATTATTATTGTTATTATTGGTAGAGAGCATCTGAGGTACCTGAGACTACTCTTGCTTGCAAATTTGTGTCCTTTGAACCTCAAGTTTCCAACAAGAGTAGAAACACATAGGTTACTCCGCTGGAAAGAAATTGATGCAGTCCACATTCCCCAAAGAATCCGGGCCTTTCATGTGTCCTCCTAGCATCAACCCATGCTGTCAACAATGACCCTGCTAAGCTCCAGCTACTCTTGGAGCCACTTCCATCTTGGGCATTAGGACGGAATATTGCAGAGGGAGAGGAAAAAGAGAGCTCTTAAAAGAGGGCTGATTTTGAAGGCTTTACATCAGCCCTGGAAGAGGCTTGTCACATCTCCGTTCAGCCAGCTGGAGAAAGCCTCCTTTTTCAGGACGCGTTGACGTGGGACCCGGGCTTTGTGGCTGGACTTCAGTGTGTACGAAGCTACCAAAGGGATGAGGCAATTCTGGCCCAGGCTTGCATCCCTCGGCTATTTTCTCTCCCAGTTTTGCTTTTGTTTGTTGGAGGTGGTTTGAGGAAGTGTCTTATTTTTTATTTTTAGGAAGTCTTGTGCTTTCCCTCACTGGTACTTGAGACGGAGAAGTTGCAGAGTTGGCAGCAGGCAACATTTTAGAAAGCATGACGCGCCGCTTCCGGAATGATGGGGTGTTTGCTGGTGACCTTTCCCCAGGGCAGCAAGAACTGCCTGGCTAGATGGCACTGAAGCCTATCAAGCCCAGCTCGCTCTTTGGAACAGCAGTCCGCTAAATGCCCCTGGTGAAAATCTGAAGGGTCGCCTGCTTTAGTGGCTTTGGGGAGATCGCACAGGATCCCCCTTGGGAGGCCGGTGTTTGTGTGTGCTTTTGCCTACCAGCAGGAAGGAGGTCTCATGTTGTTGTCAAGAGAGCCCTGCTGGGTCAGACCTGAGGTCCATCTAATCTAAAGGTCAAGGTAGTCCCCTGTGCAAAGCGCCAGTCGTTTCCATCTCTGAGGTGACGTCGCATCATGATGTTTTCACGGCTGACTTTTTTTATGGGGTGGTTTGCCACTGCCCTCCCCAGTCATAGAATCATAGAGTTGGAAGGGACCTCCAGGGTCATCTAGTCCAACCCCCTGCACAATGCAAGAAACTCACAAATACCTCCCCCTAAATTCATAAGATCTTCATTGCTGTCAGATGGCCATCTAGCCTCTGTTTAAAAACCTCCAAGGAAGGAGAGCCTCCACCTCCCAAGGAAGCCTGTTCCACAGAAGAACCGCTCTAACGGCCAGGAAGTTTTTCTTAATGTTGAGCCGGAAACTCTTTTGATTTAATTTCAACCCATTGGTTCTGGTCCTACCTTCTGGGGCCACAGAAAACAATTCTGCATCATCTATACTTCCCCTCCCCCCCCCCCGCAAGCTGGGTACTCATTTTACTGACCTCAGAAGGACGAGTCAACCTTGAGCTGGCTACTTGAACCCAGCTTCTGCCAGGATCAAATTCAGGTTGTGAGCAGAGAGCTCGGACTGCAGTACTGCAGCTTTACCACTCTGCGCCACGGGGCTTTTCCATCTAATCTAGCATCCTGTTTCACACAGCAGCCCACCAGTTATTTGCCTTGGAGGGCCAACTAACATAACGTAGACACAATGCCATCCTCTAATATTGCCTCCTAGTGCTGGGTTTTAGAGGTTGGTTAGTTGAATCTCAGATTTCAAAGGGAACTCCAGGCCCATCTAGTCCAATCCCTAGCCAGTGCAGGAACTACAACTGTAATATCCCTGACAAATAGGTATCCAGTTGATAGTTAAAAACCTCCAACTATGAAGAATCTGCCATCTCTTGAGGGAAATTGTTCCAGTGTCAAACACACCTCACCATCAGGAAGTTCTTCCTCAAATTCAGAGGGGGGGGGGTGTAGAAAAAGTCGAACAGGAACTCATTAACATATTAGGCCACCCCCCTGACATCACCATTGTTTCACGCAGGGCTTTTTGTAGAAAAAACCCAGCTGGGACATATTTGCATATTAGGCCACACCCCCGGACACCAAGCCAGCCAGAACTGCGTTCCTGCTTTTAAAAAAAGCTCTGCTCAAATTTATTTATTTTATTTGATTTATATCCTGCCCTCCTCACAAAAGCAGGCTCAGGGCGGCTTACACACTCATGTCAATACATGGAACATAAAGTCACATTAAGATATAAAAACATAAGGGTTGAAACGTTTCAAGTGCTATAATGATCTTTGAATGTTCCTATTCTGTTGTTCCAGCTGGGTGTTCTATAGCAAGACTGATTTTAGGTTCATGTTCAAGGTGGTCCAGTTGTTTCGGGGTCTGTGATCTTAATTTACAAACGCCTGGTGGAAGAGCACCATCTTACAGGCCCTGCGGAATTGTGCGAGCTCTCACAGGGCCCTAACCTCAGGGAGCTCATTCCACCAGCTGGGGGCAACAGCAGAAAAGGCCCTGGCTCCAGCTGTCATGAGCTTGGCCTCTTTAAGGATTGAGAGTAGATTTTGTGACCCTGCCCGAAGTGCTCTCCGGGGAACATGTGGGGGAAGGCAGTCCCTGGCCATATAGGGCTTTAAACCTTCCTTTGCAGTGGTTTATATCCATTAGTCCAGGCGCTGTCATCCAGCACGACTGAAAACATGTCCTGTGGGTTGCCTGCTCCTGAATTATCTCCCAACATCAACTGCTGCAAGCGTGTTGGTGAGCTGGAGCCAACGGTGTTTGGGGCTGATTCACACATTTGCACCCCTTGTAATATTTTACACTTGAAAATGTTATTGTTGGTCTTTAAGGTGCTTTCTTTGTATCTCTCCCGTGGTATCCAGGGAACTGGGCAAAGGAAGCTCTGGCTCTTTCCTTCTTTCCCCAGGGGACCAGGAGGGGGAGGAGCCTCAGCCAAAAGAAGGAACAGAGCCATGGCTCAGTAGCTCTGCTGTGCAATTGAGAGAGCCTGGCAAAGTAAGCTCTGCCTCCCCCCCCCTCCTCCCCAATGGAGAAAATAGAGGTTTTGCTCTGTAGCTCCTGTGTGATTGAGCAAGCCTGGGAAAATAAGCTGTGATGCAGAAGGAAGCAAGAGAGAGGGAGAAGGAAACAGATGATAGCCAGTTGCTCAGTGGCCTGATAGAAACCCTCCAGGGGCCTGATTCGGCCCCCGGGCTGCATGTTTGACACCCCTGGATTAGAGGGAGTATGTGGCAATCACATGACAGGAAGTCACAGTGACATCCAAGACATGTGATGGGAAGAAGGAGAAACATTAGGATCTCACTGGGGTCTGACTAAGACCATGGGCTTCTGACCTGGGGATGGGAAAGCACAAATCATGAAGACATAATCCTAATGAGGAGCCAGTCAGTGGACAGAGCCCTTGAAGAATCCTCTCCACCACTGAGTGATCTTTATTCAGCCGGTCCTTCTAGAAGCCAGGATTTTTTCTTTAAAGGCAGATCTTTAGGAATGAGGAGGTCTCCACAACCCAACGGAGGGCCCCATCTCACGGTTTATTCTGCCTCCATTCCAATTTGCTGGCTGTCCAAACAAAATTGCATGTTGGACTCGGCCCATGAGCTGCATGCAGATTACACACTGTATACTTGAGTGCGTTGTGACCCCTGGTTGTTCGTTTGGGGTATTTGGGAACCAGAACTGCAAACCTGAGCTGTTCAGCTGGTGGAAGCTCCTTCCTGCGGCGTCTTGTTCCACATTCGCTTGCATTTTGCCTCTGCTGGAAGGAACAAGGTGAAGCGATCCAGCTGGACTGAGGCTTAACGCTTCGTCAAACCTTCTCGGTTTGCTTTGTGCTTAGAGACATGTCTGGCGTCAGCCTTGAAAATTCCACTCTGCTTATGATGGTTTTTGCAGAAGCTGCTGGGTGGGATTTTGGGTGGCGGGTGACTTCCAGTCTTGCGAAACATTATCTCGCTGAAAGAGGATGTTTGTGGACAGGGGAGACAGCTGTCCAACTTGGGAGAAGAGCCAGCTCCCTATGTATAGAGCAGTGGCAAACAGAAGTGCTGTTCCTTGGATGAGGGGGACTTGGGCTTCGTGTCCCTTTTGGGAGGCCCGTCTCATGCTTCGAGGTCCACGGGACTGGGAGCGATGAACTTCTCCATGACCTTTTTCTAAAACGAAAGCAGAATGTTTGGTTTGTTTAGAACATTTGCTCGCCCTGCTCTTGTTAGACCTGAAACTCCCAAAGATGTCTGAAAACAAGGCCCTTAATAGGAACAGTATTTGAAATCTTCCTTGGGAGTACTTCTAAGTAGGTCTCAGAATTAAGCCCCACTGAATTCAATAGGACTTGCTTGCACATGAGGATTGCTTGCACATAGAACCAGGGATCGTTTGGTAGAAAAATGGAGGTGCTGGAGCTCATTAGCGCAGCTCATTTACATAACATTTGCATATGCCACACGCCCCTGACGTCACTGGAAGATGCACTAAATTATATCAGCTCAGGATCGACCTTAAAGTGCTTCTTGAATTCTAACTGTCATAACTTCTTACTCCCATCATACTTTTTAAATTACTTTTTCCTATGTGGCCACAGTGGCATGAGGACGATTTCCACCTGTCTGCTTTATACGTTTTGGTTATTTTCCCGTTTTTTTTTTGGTGGGGAAAAATATTCGAAAGTTTGTCGAACCTTAGAGTTCGGCAAAATTCTCACGAGGGGTTTGAACAAGGGAGTCCAGAAGTATTTTCGGGGGTGGCGTGGAGAAAGAAAGAGCAGATAGAGCTGCCCAAAATGAGCCCTGATTGTGGCCGATGTTCCTTTTAAGCTGCAGAGTCTCGTGAGCAAAAATTCTACTTTTTGAGCTACTGCCATGAAAGCTGTGAGCTGCTTCATCAATGAGTGTGTTCCGGGGCTGTTTTTCCTGAGCGAAGACAAAAAGGTGTGAGCTGGAGGCTAAAAATCTGTGAGCTCTCTCGTGCTAACTCAGCCTAGAGGGAACACCGATTGTGGCCATCCTTAAAAATAATTCGTCCAAGTACGATTCTACTGAATCAGACCATTGGTCTTGCAAAGGCAGTGTCGTCTGCTCACAGTGGCAGCAGCTTTCCAGGGAGTCCTGGCAGAGGTCTTTCATGTCACTGATGTCAGATCTTAACCCCCACCCCCCCCCATGGAGATGCTGGGGATTGAACCTGGAATCTTTCTTCTGCCACTGAGCCATAGCCCCTCCCATAAAATGAGCTCACCCAACAAGGTGACCCTGCGATTGAAGAGTCCCGAGCTGTACTGACTGAGCTAGCCAGGCACTGAAAAGGCTCCTTGAAAACGTTTCTGCTTTCGACAGCTTCGTGAAAGTCATATAAGAATGTGCCGCCTGCTAAGAAATGCAGGGATCCTGTTCCAAAATGCAGAAGCCATTTAGGGAAAAGTGTAGTGGCTAAGTGTGCGGACTCTTATCTGGGAGAACTGGGCTTGATACCCGACTCTTTCACTTGCAGCTGCTGGAATGGCCTTGGGTTAGCCATAGCTCTCGCAGGGGTTGTCCTTGAAAGGGCAGCTGCTGTGAGAGGCCTCTCAGCCCCACCCACCTCACAGGGTGTCTGTTGTGGGGGTAAAGGAGATTGTGAGCCGCTCTGAGACTCTTCGGAGTGGAGGGCGGGATATAAGCCCAATATCTTCATCTACCTCACAGGGTGTCTGTTGTGCGGGAGGAAGGTAAAGGAGATTGTGAGCTGCTCTGAGACTCTTCGGAGTGGAGGGCGGGATATAAACCCAATATCTTCATCTACCTCACAGGGTGTCTGTTGTGGGGGAGGAAGATAAAGGAGATTGTGAGCCGCTCTGAGACTCTTCGGAGTGGAGGGCGGGATATAAATCCAATATCTTATCTACCTCACAGGGTGTCTGTTGTGGGGGGGAGGAAGGTAAAGGAGATTGTGAGCCGCTCTGAGACTCTTCGGAGTGGAGGGTGGGCTATAAATCCAATATCTTATCTACCTCACAGGGTGTCTGTTGTGGGGGGGGGGGGAGATAAAGGAGATTGTGAGCTGCTCTGAGACTCTTGAGTGGAGGGCGGAATATAAATCCAATGTCATCTTTCTTCTTCCTCTTCTTCTTCTTGTTTTAACTAGGGGATAGGAAAGGTGGGCACGTATGGGGTCTAAGCTGACAGATCTATTTATATTATGGATTGTGAGTTCAGGGTAGGGGAAATGATCTGTTGCTGAGTTATTGGGAAAGAATGCGCTTTGTCTGGGTGTTGCATTTCTGGCTGGAGGTAACTTGAACTTTGCTTCTCTGTAATTGGAAGATGGGCTTCTTTGTAATTAGAAGAGGGGTAGGCACTTGACAACCTAAACCCTCAATCTGGCCCAAAGGTTTCCCATGACACAGCTCTGACTCCAAAGATCTCGCCTTCAGGAACTTGACTGGATGTCAAAATCAACACTGGAGGCTCTGTTCTTTGTACCCTCATTGGAAGCCAGAAGAGATAGGACCTTTTTTGTGTTGGCACCTTGCCCGTATAAGTCCTTCCCCTGCAGCAGTAAGCCAGGCTTCTATTCTTTTCCGTTTGAAGTGTCAGGTGATGACATTTCTCTTCTCAAAGGCATGTGGTAACAATTAGCATCTTCCTGTGTTATTTAGGGTTGGATCGGACGTTTTGCAAGTTTTCAATCCCTTTTTTTAAAAAAAACCCCACTGCTTCTGCTGCCCCTGATTTGCTGTTTAATCTTTTATTGTATATTTTCGCACTTATTTCCCCCTCGAAGCCTTGATTTAGGGGTAGCCTCAGATTAGCTTCAAATAAGTACGTGATTTCCCCCCAGTAAATAAGAGCTGGGCAAAGGGCTCTTTAGCCTCCTGAAGGCAAATGGCAGCCAAAGCCTCGGTGGAGCCCTTTGCTGACTCGCCTCTTGTGTGTAGGAATGAGCTACTGAGGGCATCGAGGAAAGGTCTCTGTCAAGGGGTCTGCTGTTGTCCGTCCCCGGGGAGGAAAAGGTGAAAGAGCCCTTTGCTCACAGTGAGCAGCCGGAGTTAACCTGCCGCTGCGTCTCTGGCCCTTGAATAGAATGCAGCTGCAGAACTGGAGGTTAGCCGACAGCAGCCCTTGAATTCAGCGGGAGCTCACAGGAGCGCAGTTCCTGAACCTTCCTGAGGGTTCCCCCTCTTCCTCCCCACCTGCCTTGTCCATCGACTACGAGGTGCAGCTGCATAACAATCCCTGGATGAGGAGAGAAGGCAGCCAGCCTGTCACCAGGAACTTTGCCACCCCCACAACAGCCCTCATTAACCCCTGGAGAAGACCACACCACTCTTTCTCTACTTCTTATGTGATTTTGGGCGGCGGGTGACTTGCTGGCCTTTTGACAGGGGAGGGGGGGGCGGCCCAGGAGAGTCCCAGGTGAGTGAGGCCTGCTTGGGCTGGCTGGATCTCTAGCCAGCCCAAGCAGGCCTCGCTTGCCTGGGACTCTCCTTTCTTGCATCGGGCTCCTTTTGGCTGGTGGAGGGTGGCATATTCTACTGAGTTATGCTTATGAGTTCTACAAAAGGACCCCTGGAGGGTAGCAGTATTTGGAGGTTTCCTTGCCAGTTAACCCAGCTTTTAATAACAGTATTGGTATGCATTCATTCTCCCCCCCTTTCGTGGTCTCCTCTTTGTCTGTCTCGGATTGCATGGCAGTTCCTGCCATCGTCCTTCCATCAGGCGCCGTCTGAGAAGACCTTCCCCGCCCAGTAATAACGATGACAATATTCGAATGTTGTCTCCAGACAAATGCCTCTTTATTGTCCAGGTTTGCCGCTCCTGTGGCAGATTTCTCAGGCTGCCGCTTAATAGCTCTGCTCTCTGCTCTCCGAGTCCCTCCCTCTCTCGTCTTTCCAGGCTGACCGACTGCTTTCCCTCCCCATGTTCTGCTCCTGGCTTTGCAAACTGGTAATTTGGAGCTTTCGCTGGCAAGTTCTCGAATCTCTGGCATCGGGCTGGGGGACGTGCGGGGGAGCCCGTGGACAGATTTTCCGATGTTTGCAGACTGAGACATCGTCGTTTGGAGAACCGAGCCAGGAAGGTTGTGTCATGAGCTGTCAGGCCAGTAAGGGGTGTTGAGGGCCAAGGGAGGAGCAGCCGGATTCTGAAGAAGTTCAGTTCAATAACTTTTATTGGCATGATAGTGAATGTAACAGGGAACCAATCCATCCAACAAATGGCAATTTGCAAATACAGAGTGTTAAAGCTGCAGTACTGCAATCCTAAGCTCCGCTCACGGCCTGAGTTCGATCCCCAGTGGAAGCTGGGTTTTCAGGTAGTCAGCTCGAGGTTGACTCAGCCTTCCATCCTTCCGAGGTCGGTAAAATGAGTACCCAGCCTGCTGGGGGGGGGAAGCGTAGATGACTGGGGAAGGCAATGGCAAACTTCCCCATAAAAAGTCTGCCGTGAAAACGTTGTGAAAGCAATGTCACCCCAGAGTCGGAAACGACTGGTGCTTGCACAGGGGACCTTTCCTTTCCTAAGTGCTTCCTAGATGCTAGATATAAAAAATTTGCAGCAGAAGTTGGGATGGATGATCTGTGGGCAGGCTTGGAGGGAATTCTCAAAGGATGGTCGATTTCAGCTGACAGCCCTGTGACCTTCAGTGATTTTTGTGTTTGCAAAGGGGTCGAATAGGATTTTGAAGGGAAAGACAGATCCTTAAGAGGAAAGCAGTGGTAAAGTTTACAATTGCTAGAAGTTTCTGGACCTTTAACCTGGATACTCTGGATATGAATAATGGAATACAGTTATAGAGTTGGAAGGGACCTCCAGGGTCATCTAGTCCAGGGGGGGCCGAACTCACTTCACATAAAGAACCACATAGAATAAACATCAGATGTTTGAGAGCCAAGCTGGAATGGAGGGAGGGAGGGAGGGAGAAAAGAAGGAAGGAATGCAAGCAAATAGATGGGAGAGGGAGGGAGAGGTGGAAAGAAAGCAACTTTAACTTGAAAGGCATTCTCCAAGCTGCCAGCTGGCTTGGCTTGGAGAAGTGATTTAAAATGCCTTTCCCAAGTCAGCCAACAAGGCAGTGGGGCTTTCAAAAGCCACAGTTTGGCCACCCCTGATCTAGTCCAACTGGTGCTTTCACAGGGGACTACCTTTACCTTTATCTTTTTTAGATCAGAAGCCAGGAGCGGTACAGTCTTTGGCTCGATTGTTCTCTTGCCTAATCTAGTTAATACTAATCTCATAACATAGCCTATTGCAAAGTTGGCTACATGGGGCAATCTTGATTTATTCGTTGTTGTTGTTGTTTTTCCCCTCTAATCTTCATGGTTTGGCCAGCGCGGTGTAGCAGTGAAAGTGTTGGACTTGAACTGAGGAAAGCCAGGCTCAAATCCCCACTTGTGGCATGGGGGTTTTCTGGGCCAGTCACACCCTCTCAGCCTAACCTACCTCACAGGGTTGTTGTGAGGCTAAAACAAAGGAGAGGAGAACGGTGTTAAGCCTTTTGGGGTTTCTGTTGAGAAGAAAGGCATAAGAACATAAGAGAAGTCCATAGAGGTCCATCAGTGGCTATTAGCCACAATGTGTGTGTGTGTGTGTGTGTTGGCCACTGTGTGATACAAAGTATTGGACTGGATGGGCCATTGGCCTGATCCAACATGGCTTCTCTTATGTTCTAGAAGCCGAGTTGGATCAGGCCAGTGGCCCATCCAGTCCAACACTCTGTGTCGCACAGTGGCCAAAAAACCAGGTGCCATCAGGAGGTCCATCAGTGGAGCCAGGACACTAGAAGCCCTCCCACTGTTGCCCCCCCTCCCAAGCACCATGAATGCAGAGCATCACTTGCCCCAGTTAGAGAGTTCCATCAACACCTTGATGGACTGATGGACCTCTGCCACTGATGGACCTCTGTTCTAGATGTTTATAAGAACATAAGGGAAGCCATGTTGGATCAGGCCAATGGCCCATCCAGTCCAACACTCTGTGTCACACAGTGGCCAAAAAACCAGGTGCCATCAGGAGGTCCATAAGAACATCAGAGAAGCCATGTTGGATCAGGCCAATGGCCCATCCAGTCCAACACTCTGTGTCACATAGTGGCCAAAAAACCCAAGTGCCATCAGGAGGTCCAGCAGTGGGGCCAGGACACTAGAAGCCCTCCCACTGTTGCCCCCCTCCCAAGCACCAAGAATACAGAGCATCACTGCCCCAGTTAGAGAGTTCCATCTACACCTTGTGGCTAGTAACCACTGATGGACCTCTGCCCCAGATGTGTATCCAATCCCCTCTTGAAGCTGTCTACGCTTGCAGCAGCCACCGCCTCCTGTGGCAGTGAATTTTCCACGCGTCCATCACCCTTTGGGTGAAGAAGGCGGGAGAGAAATAAAGTAAATAGGCAAACAAATGGTTTAAAGATGTGGAAGTGTCATCTGAGAAGGACTTCAGCGGTCCCAGGCTCTCTTGTTTCAGCAGCCTCGTTTCGGGGGCACGTAGTCATACCCGTGGGCGCCGTGCCAGGCTGCTGGTGCAGCGGAAGGGTAGATAGAGAAAGATTTGAAGCAGGCTGCTCTCTGCCTCCCAACCCTCCCTGCCCAAAGCACCGCTGTCTTCCCTCCAGTGCCGGCTGAACTGGCAAGAGTGACGTTCCTGGACGTGCTGGGTCTCTGTGCCAAAGCAGCAGCCTTGGCCTCCCCCCAAGGTGACATTCCTGACCAAATGAAAGCTCCATTGAGGAACCCGGTGCCTGGCCCTTCCGCTGCCCCCCTCCCTGAGCCAACTGGAAAGACGAGCAGGATCGGTTGGAAGGAGGGGGGAGTCATCCCAGCGAGAAGCCGCCCAGAATATCGCAACCGGTTCTGCCGAGAAATAATCCCTTGAGCCGATTAGCTGTGCGGAGTCCGGGAGGTACAATTTGAGCTTCAAAGGCCTCGAGAGTAGCAAGAAGATTCCCCTGTGGATTTCTGCCAAGGTGGCAAGGGGGGGGGGGGGGAGAGCAAAGCCTGTCTAGCCTTGTGTGCTTTAAGCAGGAAGCCCTCGCCTCCGGTTCTGGAATCGGCCCAGAAAGGTTGGGATCCCTCAGCTGTGAAGCGCCCTGCCCGTGTGAGCTTCATTTTGCTCTCTTGCGCATGATCCGGTATCGCTCAGTCAGTGGCTCTCCTCTTGGCAGATTTGATAGTGAACGGGAAGCATCTTGATATCCAGTGGGGTGTAACCGTTAGCGTATCAGGCTTGGATCTGGGAGACCCAGGTTCAAATCCCCTTTCTGTCATGAAAGCTCGTTCCTCAGCGTGACCTATCTTGCAAGGTTGTTGAGAGGATAAAAACGGAGGAGAGGAGAAACGTGTAAGCTGCTTTGGGTTTCAGATGGTAGCCGTGTTGGTTTGCCATAGAAAAATTAGAATGGGGTATCTGATGACGAAGAAGAAGAAATTGGATTTACACCCTGCCCTTCACTCAGAGTGGTGTGCAATCTCCTTTCCCTACCTCCCTGAGGTAGGTGGGGCTCAGAGAGCCCTGGAAGAACTGCCCTTGAGAGAACAGCTCTGAGAGAATTTGTGACTGACCCAAGGCCACTCCAGCAGCTGCACGTGGAAGAGTGGGGAATCAAACCCGGTTCTCCCTAATTAGAGCCCGCTCTCTCAACCAGTACACCACACCGGCTCTCAGAAGGGAGTGTTGACTCTTGAAAGCTCCCGCCCTGGAAATCATCTTAGTTTCTATGGTGCTACTGTAATGGAATCGACTGCGGGGTGACATGATAGAGGTTTATAAGATAATGCATGGGATGGAGAAAGTAGAGAAAGAAGTACTTTTCTCCCTTTCTCACAATACAAGAACTCGTGGGCATTCAATGAAATTGCTGAGCAGACAGGTTAAAACAGATAAAAGGAAGTATTTCTTCACCCAAAGGGTGATTAACATGTGGAATTCACTGCCACAGGAGGTGGTGGCGGCCACAAGCATAGCCAGCTTCAAGAGGTGGTTAGATAAAAATATGGAGCAGAGGTCCATCAGTGGCTATTAGCCACAGTGTGTGTGTGTGTGTGTGTGTGTATTTTTGGCCGCTGCGTGACACAGAATGTTCGGCTGGATGGGCCATTGGCCTGATCTAACATGGCTTCTCTTATGTTCTTATGATCTGTTGGGTAAGTCCCCAACAATGCTGATGAACACAAAAGGAGAGCAAGGAACAGTGACTTTCAGTTGATGAATTCGAAACAAAAGGATCCCATCTTGCATCTGCAGGGGCTAGCCCACTCAGGCCCTTGAATCCTAGAGAAGAAATCCTGGATTGAGGCCTTGTCAGCTGCTGGCTTGGTTTGGACAGAGAGAGCCCTGGAGACGGGCGAGAACGGACGTGTCGTCCTTGCCAAAGGACCAACCGTGCAGCCAGCACTGCAGCTGTGCGGATTCTAACTATGGGATGGTGCGCATGCACAGGGCATCTCCTCCCCCATCCTCCCCAAATCTATGGCATCCGCCCCATCACACAGTCTGAGAGGCAGGGTTTTGATTCTCTTCCCCCCCCCCCCCTTTGGTAAAGTGCAGCTCAAATGCTGAGAAATCATGCTGACGGTTGGAAGGGAACATGAGCTAGGGTTGCCAGGTGTAAGTCAAGAAATAGCTGGGGATTCTGGGGGTGGAGCCAGGAGCAAGGTTGTGATTGGCAGAACTGGACTCCAAAGGGAGTTCTGGCCATCACATTTAAAGGGACCGCACAGTTTGGTGTAGTGGTGAAGTGCGCGGACTCTTATCTGGGAGAACCGGGTTTGATTCTCCACTCCTCCACTCGCAGCTGCTGGAATGGCCTTGGGTCAGCCATAGCTCTGGCAGAGGTCGTCCTTGAAAGGGCAGCTGCTGTGAGAGCCCTCTCAGCCCCACCCACCTCACAGGGTGTCCATTGTGGGGGAGGAAGGGAAAGGAGATTGTGAGCCGCTCTGAGACTCTCTGGAGTGGAGGGCGGGATATAAATCCAATATCTTCATCTACCTCACAGGGTGTCTGTTGTGGTGGGGGGGGGGGAAGGTAAAGGAGATTGTGAGCCGCTCTGAGACTCTTCGGAGTGGAGGGCGGGATATAAATCCAATATCTTCTTCTCTCCTTTAGAAAGAATGGATAGGGGCGCCTCCTTCTGGGGCTCATAGAATTGCCCCCCTCCCGGGTCCAATCCTTTTAAAACTTGGAGTGTGTTTTGAGGAGAGGCATTGGATGCTATGCTGAAAATTTGGTGCCTCTGCCTCAAAAAACATCCCATCCCCCAGAGCCCCAAATACCTGTGGATCAATTCTCCATTATACCCTATGGGAATCGGCCTCCATAGGGAATAATGGAGTGCCCAGCAGCAATTTCCTTCCCTCTCCCTGCTTTCTGATGGCCCTGAAGTGGGGGGAGGACCTCTAAACCAGGGGATCCCCTGCCCCACCTGGGGATTGGCAACCCTAACATAAGCACATAAGAGAGAGCACATCAAGTTTGTTACTAAGGATGTACAGGGTAGGAGGCAAAGAGTTCCCTCTTGCTTTGCTCACATCACACGTAACAGGCACCTGAAAGCCAAGCCTCGTTCACTGCTCAGGTGCAGAAATGAATCCAGGGCCAGAACAAACATTCTCCAGTATTGAGCGCAAGGTATTTCCGTTCCTCTTTTAACAGGGATCCTGTGTTCCTCCTCTCTCCCCTCAAGCCCCCCCCCCCCGCCTTTTCCTCCTCCTTGTAAAGTAGAGAGCCCCTGTTTCTTAGATCCTTGCAGCAGCTGGATACCCTGAGGACAGGGAACATCTTTCAACCACCTGGACAGGAATGTGAGAGTTTGGTGTGGGATGTTGTATGGAGGGGGGGATGTTAAGGCTGGATGTTATATCGAGGGGGGGGGGGCTTTAGGGTTCAGTGCTTTTCCCTCCTCCCCAGCATGGAAAGCCAAATCTGGACCTGTAATAATGAAGAAGAGGAAGAAGAAGAAGAAGAAATTGGATTTATATCCCACCCTCCACTCTGAATCTCAGAGCAGCTCACAATCTCCTTTACCGTCCTCACCCACAACAGACGCCCTGTGAGGTGGCTGGGGCTGAGAGAGCTCTGACAGCAGCTGCCCTTTCAAGGACAACTCCTACGAGAGCTATGGCTGACCCAAGGCCATGCCAGCAGCTGCGAGTGGAGGAATGGGGAATCAAACCTGGTTCTCCCAGATAAGAGTCCGCGCACTTCACCACTACACCAAACTGACTCTAGAAGGATGCTGGAAACTGTACTTTTAGGGTTGCCAAGCTGGTGAAATACAAGGTATAAAGTGCAGAGAATAAATTTTCGAAAGTGCTTGCAGTTAATCATGTCCATTGCCGACTTAAGACTCTTGGAGGCTATTCGCCCGACTCCATGGGACAAATAAAGTGCCAGTGTCAACCGTGTTGCAAATGCAGATAGTTCTTGTTTTTCAGAAATTTTTTTTTTATTTTAAGACGTTACTTTAGACTTTCATCCTTTAAAAAAGTTTGATATCTAGTGGATAGTCATCAGCCTCTAACAGTAAAGCCTGTAATACTGTTTCAAGTGTCTTCATCTGAGAGACGTATTCCACTTATCAGCACCCAGCATACCACATTCCTGCGACTCTGGCTGTGGAGAAAACCTGGGGATTGGTCTGAGGTGAACTCTCACCTGGCTGCGCCCTCCAGTTCGCTTCCTAAAAAAACAAAACCTAAGCTCTGGCTGACACATCTGTGACTGGACAGCAGAACTCGAATCTGGAACCCAAGTCGGAACTGGGGTGAACAGATCCAAGGTCTTTAACCAAAGGGCTGTGGACAACTAGCAGTTGATTCAGTGCCGTCAATTTTCTATGTTTCTTCAACCTGTTTGCCAGAGACCTCAAGTGGTGTGGGTTATTCTGCCCCTGCCCCTTATTATCTTTCTAATATTGTATTTTTAAATGTATTTTGTGTGTTTATCCCCTACCTTCCTCCCCAACAGAGACCCAAAGCAGCCTACGTTGTTCTCTCCTCCTTTTTATCCTTACAGCACCCCTGTGAGGTAGGTTAGACTGAGAAGGGGGTGACTGGCCCAAAGGTTACCCAGCAGGCTTCCATGGCAGAGTAGGAATTTGAACCTGAAAACAACAGCCGTGTAATGTAGGCTAGCAAAGGGTAGCTAGGGATTGGATCAAGGTCACTGAATGAGCCACTGTGTGTGCTGGCACAAGCTTCAAGGGGATTTGCACCTGGATCTTAACAGTCCTTGTGTTTAAGCACAAGGATTTGCACCTGGATCTTCACAGTCCTTGTGTTTAAGCACAAGGATTTGCACCTGGATCTTCACAGTCCTTGTGTTTTGTTGGTCCATGGGGAAATACATTTCAGGGTTTTTCCGCACCGCACCAGTCAAAACCTTTTAGAAACCTGGGTGACCCGGACGCTGGGAGGTGTTTTTTTTAGTATGAAATTTTTATTTTCAAGAAAAAAAAGAGGGAAAAGGGAAAATGGAAATGGAAAAGTAATAATACATCTGTAAAGAAAAATAGCATACATTCTGCATGTCGCTGTAGAATTCAAATAGAAGGAAATTTCATCATACTGTTACACGCTTAGCCGCTCATCACAGTAGTCATATAGAATTATATTGTAAGTTCCCCTTTTAGGTTATCAATTTAGCTTGTATTTCAACCATATAAATTGAAGAATATTAACCACAGTTCACACCAAAGCAATTTAAGTGTCTAGCCATACATATAACTTCTCCCAGGATTCTCTTGCTTCTTCCTTGGATTTCCCAGCAAGCAGTAGCGATAAATAGTCCACCTCTGCTGCTGTATTTTCCCAATCAGTTCCTGTTTTGTACGTAGTTCTTGGAGCTTCCATTTCTGAGCAAACAAAATCCTAGCTGCAGTATTAATATGTGCCATTAAATGTCTTGTCTCTTATATATTCACTAGGATACATATTTTATAAGAGGAATCTGCATCTTCAACATTTTCTGCAATAGTTCATGTAACATCTTCCAATAGGCTTTCGCCTTCTCACAAGTCCACCACATATGATAAAACGATCCCACCTGTTTTGTACATTTCCAACATTTCTTAGTCATATTAAAATACATTTTAGAAAGCTTTTGAGGGGTTACATACCATCTGTAAAACATCTTATACAAATTTTCCATAAAAGATACTGATTTGGTTAATTTAACATTGGATTTCCAAAGGGTTTCCCATTCATCAGCCAGTATCATAATGCCCCTGTATAAATCGATGGTGCGGCCTCATTGGGAATACTGTGTACAATTCTGGTCACCACACCTCAAAAAAGGATATAGCATTGGAAAAAGTCCAGAGAAGGGCAACTAGAATGATTAAAGGGTTGGAACACTTTCCCTATGAAGAAAGGTTGAAACGCTTGAGGCTCTTTAGCTTGGAGAAACGTCGACTGCGGGGTGACATGATAGAGGTTCACAAGATTATGCCTGGGATGGAGAAGGTAGAGAAAGAAGTACTTTTCTCCCTTTCTCACAATACAAGAACTCGTGGGCATTCAATGAAATTGCTGAGCAGTTGGGTTAGAATGGATAAAAGGAAGTACCGTATTTTTCGCTCCATAAGACGCACCTAGTTTTTAGAGCCGTTTGTGTGAATTTAGAGGCATTTGTGTGAATTTTTTGCAGTATTCGCTCCTTAAGACGCACACACTTTTCCCTCCACTTTTTTGGGGGGGAAAAGTGAGTCTTATGGTGCAAAAAATACTGTACTTCTTCAACCAAAGGGTGATTAACATGTGGAATTCACTGCCACAGGAGGTGGTGGCGGCTACAAGCATAGCCAGCTTCAAGAGGGGATTGGATAAAAATATGGAGCAGAGGTCCATCAGTGGCTATTAGACACAGTGTGTATATATATATGTGTGTGTGTGTGTGTGTGTGTATATATATATATATATATATATATATATATATATATATATATATATATATATATATATATATATATATATATATATATATATATATATATATATATAAAATTTTGGCCACTGTGTGACACAGAGTGTTGGACTGGATGGGCCATTGGCCTGATCCAACATGGCTTCTCTTATGTTCTTATGTGACACAGAGTGCTGGACTGGATGGGCCATTGGCCTGATCCAACATGGCTTCTCTGATGTTCTTATGTGACACAGAGTGCTGGACTGGATGGGCCATTGGCCTGATCCAACATGGCTTCTCTTATGTTCTTATGTGACACAGAGTGCTGGACTGGATGGGCCATTGGCCTGATCCAACATGGCTTCTCTGATGTTCTTATGTGACACAGAGTGCTGGACTGGATGGGCCATTGGCCTGATCCAGCATGGCTTCTCTTATGTTCTTGTGTCTGGGGCAGTGATGCTCTGTATTCTTGGTGCTTGGGGGGGGGCACAGTGGGAGGGTTTCTAGTGTCCTGGCCCCACCGGTGGACGTCCTGATGGCACCTGGGTTTTGTTGGCCACTGTGTGACACAGAGTGTTGGACTGGATAGGCCATTGGCCTGATCCAGCGTGGCTTCTCTGATGTTCTTATGTGACACAGAGTGCTGGACTGGATGGGCCATTGGCCTGATCCAACATGGCTTCTCTGATGTTCTTATGTGACACAGAGTGCTGGACTGGATGGGCCATTGGCCTGATCCAACATGGCTTCTCTTATGTTCTTGTGTCTGGGGCAGTGATGCTCTGTATTCTTGGTGCTTAGGGGGGGCACAGTGGGAGGGTTTCTAGTGTCCTGGCCCCACCGGTGGACGTCCTGATGGCACCTGGGTTTTGTTGGCCACTGTGTGACACAGAGTGTTGGACTGGATAGGCCATTGGCCTGATCCAGCGTGGCTTCTCTGATGTTCTTATGTGACACAGAGTGCTGGACTGGATGGGCCATTGGCCTGATCCAACATGGCTTCTCTTATGTTCTTATCTAGTGTAATACTACGCTGTATGTTCTTAGCCCATTGTACTGTAGTCCTTCACAATCTCATCTTGCATCTTCATCTGTAGTAGTAAAGAGTATATTTTCAAGATCAGTTTTTCCTGAGGACCCAGGAACATTTTATTGAACGGATATTGATCAACATTAAACCCTACTATCTTATCTTTAACATATCCGGAGACTGTTTGCGTTCTGAGCCACCAACTCATATTAATGTTCTTACTCTCTAGTTCTTCGATGATTTTCAATGGATTACCTCGTTGCAGTATTTCCTCATATTTATAACATTGATCTGGTTTTAAAAGATTTGGTGCTGTAAATGCTTCAACCAGAGATACCCATCTCGGAATTTTTTTTATAGATTTTCGGTTTTAACCATATCCATGTATAATAGAGAGATTTCCGTAGCCAGTGGTTTTTAAAATAAGAATGTCCTTCTAGTCTTTGGTACCTCAAATACGCGTGCCAGCCCTGGATAAGTTCATGTGCCATCAATTTTCCATGTCTTCTATCTTGCAATAAGACCTGATATCTTATCCATGTCAATACCGAGGCTTTATAATACAGTTCCCAATCTGGAGGCGCAGACCTGCTCTTTATTTACAGTCTTGTAGTGCTTTTAGTTAGGAACCTGGGAGTTTTGTAGTGATGCTATCTTAGCTCTGATATAGATGGAAAGATGCTCGTAATGTCTCTTTGAGAATGTCAAGGTTTTTATATTAATGGCTTTTGGGGGGTTTCTCCCCTTCTCTCCCTTTCTTTAGGAAAGCTGCTAGTATTGACCGCGGCCACGGAGGAGACAGAAGGGTACCAGCGCTTCCAACGGACAGCCAAATACTTCAACTACACCGTCAAGGTACAATAAACCCAGTGATTACTCAAGACACTCAATGCAAATCTGCTATTTCCTCTTGTTGAAAGAAAATTGGACCGACGTTCCTAAATCTGAGCCTCCAGTGAGATTTTGGATTTAAGGAAGAGCAAAAGAAGCTATAATGGGGTTGCCAGCTCCTGGTTGGGAAGGACCTGGAGATTTTGGGGGTGGAGCCTAAAGAGGGCGGGGTTTGGGGAGGGGAGGGACTTCAATGCTTACCTTCCAAAGCGGCCATTTTCTCTGTGGCCTGAAGATCAGTTGTAATAACCCTACAAAGAATGGGTTTTCTTCCACCACAGTCATATTACTGTGTGCACTGAAACCAAAATCGCTTTTAGCTTCACCTGTATAGAGCTGCCTCATTTGAGACCTTTGGTGGTGAAAAGTGCTATCAAAGTCACCACCAGCTTAGGGCGGTCTCATGGGTGTTTAAGGCAGGAGACAAACAGAGGTGGTTTGCCATTAATTGGACTTCCTGGGTGATCTCCCATCTGAGAACATACCAGGGTCAAAGCTGCTTAACTTAAGAGTTCTGGCAAGACTGGGCTAGCCTGGGCCAGAGCTTTAGCCCTTTGTTCCTGTACAAAATCATAGTAAATACACTGGATACCAGGGCCGGATCTAGGGGGGGCGGGGCAGAGGAGGGTGCTTGCCCCGAGCGCTAACGGAGGGGGTGCCAAATTGAGTATGGAGTCCATTCTATTCTATGGGCCCATAGGGAAGGAAAGGTCCCCTGTGCAAGCACCAGTCTTTCCCGACTCTGAGGTGATGTTGCTTTCACAACGTTTTCACGGCAGACATTTTATGGGGTGGTTTGCCATTGCCTTCCCCAGTCTTTTACACTTTTCCTCCAGCAAGCTGGGTACTCATTTTACCGACTTCGGAAAGATGGAAGGCTGAGTCAACCTCGAGCCGGCTACCTGAAAGCCCAGCTTCCACCGGGGATCGAACTCAGGTCATGAGCAGAGCTTAGGACTGCAGTACTGCAGCTTTAACACTCTGCGCCACGGGGCTCTTCGAATGGGCCCATAAGGGGGTGTCATTTTTTTAGTTTTGCCCCCCCCTCAATAAACTTGTAGATCCTGCTGGATACCTAATATAAAGATTTATCTGGACAAGGACATTGCCTCCCCTTCTTTTGCGTACGAGCACAGTATTTTTTGCTTGGGGGGGCACTCAAGCCGAAAAGGTAGCTTCCTCTTCAGTTAGAGTTTCCCCGCATGACTTTAAATATGCCAGGAGCTTTTTATGTTGGCACCAGTGTTCCCTCTAAGCTGAGTCAGAGTGAGGTAGCGCACACATTTTTAGCCTCCAGCTCGTACGTTTTTGTCTTCGCTCAGGAAGGATGACCCCAGAGCGCACTAATTGATGGAGTAGCTGACAACTTTAGTGCCAGTATCTCACAAAGTAGAAGTTTTGCTCACAAAACTCTGCAGCTTAGAGGGAACATTGGTTGGCACTCAGTGGCTTCCCCCACTTTGCAATCTGAAGTGCTATTGTCCGCCAACACCTCACTTAAAGAGTTTGCTGCTAGGTGTAGGAGTGTCTGAATCAAGGTCTTTCTCTGCCTCTACCACCTTGTTCACTCAGGGATCTTCTGCCTTGCCTAAACAGTTTTCTCTTAGGTATAGGAGTATCTGAGTTAGAGTGAGATTTTTTTCTTTCTGGAACTGCCTCCACTTGTCTTACCTGTTCCTCTCCCCTCTCAGACTCTCGGCTTAGGGGAAGACTGGAAGGGAGGGGATGTTGCCCGAACAGTAGGTGGAGGGCAGAAAGTCCGCTGGCTGAAAGCCGAAATGAAGAAGTATGCCAGTGAGGAAGACCTGATAGTCATGTTTGTGGACAGGTGAGTCCAGCAAGAGTGATCCATCTTGGGGAATGCAAGGCTCCCAGACAGAGAGTTTTGGATCCTATGGAGGGGTTCTGTAATCGTGCCATTGTGATCTGGATTAGTTTGTCCAAGTCGATAAGCACCTGTCTCAGGAACGGGGAATACAGAATGGCAGTTGTAGGTAGCTACCTCACAGGGCTACTGAGGATTAGAAAAGGTAGTCCCCTGTGCAAGCACCGGTCGTTTCCGACTCGGGTTATGTCACATCACGACGTTTTCATGGCAGACTTTTTACGGAGTGGTTTGCCATTGCCTTCCCCAGTCATCTACACTCCCCCCCCCCAGCAATCTGGGTACTCATTTTACAAACCTGGAGATTTTGGGGGTGGAGCCTGAAGAGAGCGGGGTTTGGGGAGGGGCTTCAATGCTTACCCCTCCAAAGTGGCCATTTTCTCTGTGGCCTGAAGATCAGTTGTAATAACCCTACAAAGAACGGGTTTTCTTCCACCGCAGTCATATCACTGTGTGCAATGAAACCAAAATCACTTTTCGCTTCACATGTATAGAGCTGCCTCATTTGAGACCTTTGGTGGTGGAAAGTGCTATCAATGGAAGGCTGAGTCAACCTCGAGCCGGCTACCTGAACCCAGCTTCTGCCGGGATCGAACCCAGGTCGTGAGCAGAGAGATTGGACTGCAGCACTGCAGCTTTACCACTCTGCGCCACGGGGCTCTTTTTGTTGAGGATTACTCTGCTCTTTTATCTATCTGTTATATAACTCTGAACTAAGAACAGATGCAATGAGGGGTGTGTGTGTGTGTTTGTGTATGTGTGTTAGGGTTGCCGGGTCCAACTGCCCTCCACATTGATGGGTCTTTGTGAAAGGGATTTTTAAAAACCAGCTGCGTGTATGGTTTGAACTTGGGGAACTCTCCTCCACATTAAAGCCGGGGGCTTTGGCTTGCTCCCCCGCTACCCTCCAGAGAAATGAAATGTTGGTTGCAGCCCACTAAGCCAGGTTCTCCATCTGCCTTCCTCCCAGCTACGATGTGATCCTGGCCGGCAGCCCCATCGAGCTTCTGTGGAAGTTCCGGCAATTCGAGAGCAACCTGGTCTTCTCGGCGGAAAGCTTTTGCTGGCCGGAGTGGTCCCTGGTGGAAAAGTACCCCCCAGTGGCTGTGGGAAACCGGTTTCTCAACTCTGGAGGTAAAAGGGGAGGGGGGTCGAATTGGGTCTGCAAACTAAGAGCGCAGTCCAAATAAAGATGTATGTGGGGCGTCACGGTCGGGCTTTTCTTTTCTTTTGGCATGGTCAGGGCTAATTTTGAGCAGAAATGCAGTTCTGGCCGGCTTGGGACCTGGGAGGGGCCTCATATGCAAATGAGTTCTGGTTGGGCTTTCCCCGCAAAAAAGCCCTGTGTGAAACAATCGTGAAGTCAAGGGGTGTGGCCCAATATGCAAATGATTTCTGCCGGGTTTTTCCTACAGAAAAGCCCTGGTCATGGTTAGAACGTCAAATTAAGATCTGGGCGACGTCATTTCGGTTCCCCGCTCTACCGTGGCAGCTCGCTGGGTAAGCTTGGTCCAGTCAGTCTCTCAGCCTAACCTACCTAACAGGGTTGTTGTTGTTATGAGGAAGAAAACAGACGAAGGGAAAACAATCTTTTAAGCCTCTTTGGGTTCCCACTGGGGAGAAAAGCGAGGTACCTTAGCAGATGTCTTTGGGCTGAATTATGGAGTGGGTGAGCTTTCAAGTTCCAGCGGGCCATGGCTGTAACGGTATCCTTAACAGGGTATGAGCTAATCTAGGGGTGGCTGAACTGTGGCTCAGGAGCCACATGTGGCCCTTTTGCATGTATTGTGTGGCTCTCAAATCCCCCACTGCCCCAGTGGGCTAGCTTGGTGGCATTTCTCTCTTTAAATCACTTCTCCGAGCCAAACCAGCTGGCAGCTTGGATAATGCATTTAAAGTTGGTTTCTTTCTACTTCTCCCTCCCCTTCCTTCCCTCTTCAAACACCTGACATTTATTCTGTGCGGCTCTTACACTAAGCAAGCTTGGCCACCCCTGAGCTAATCCATGCCAAGCATAATCCCATTCGCATGTTGCAGTGAACACCCCTATGTCCTCCCTGTATGCCCATACATCTATTTGTACAAAACAGGCAAACAAATTAAGGAAATGCACTAAGGATAGATGGCTGCTGTGGTTGATAGAAGATCCTCAGACTGGCCAGAGTGCTCAAGTCCATTGCAATATAGGAGGTCTGCCTAAAAGCTTTTCCATTGAGAAGGGAGTGCAGCAGGGCTGCTTGTTAGCTCTGTTCTTGTTTAATTTGTGCTTATGAACATATGAAGCTGCCTTGTACTGAATCAGACCCTTGGTCCATCCAAGTCAGTCTTGTCTACTCAGACTGGCAGCGGCTCTCCAGGGTCTCAAGCTGAGGTTTTTCACACCTATTTGCCTGGACCCTTTTTTGGAGATGCCAGGGATTGAACCTGGGACCTTCTGCTTCCCAAGCAGATGCTCGACCACTGAGCCACCGTCCCTCCCCAATGCTTAAATCCGCAATGCTTAAATGATTTAGCCAGCTCCCTTGACAGAAACGGTCACCCTACCTGTCTAGGCTGGCCTAGAGATCCCACTCTTGTTATATGCTAACTATAGAAGGAGGAGGATATTGGATTTATATCCTGCCCTATACTCTGAATCTCGGAGTCTCAAGTGGCTCATAAACTGCTTTATTCCACACACACACACCCCCCACAACAGACACCCTGTGAGGTGAATGGGGCTGAGAGAGCTCTGACAAAAGCTGCCCTTTCAAGGACAACCTCTGTGAGAGTTATGACTGACCCAAGGTCACGCCAGCAGGTGCAAGTGGAGGAGTGGGGAATCAAACCCGGTTCTCCCAGATAAGAGTCCGCGCACTTAACCGCTACACCAAACTGGCTTTCATGAGCACATGAAGCTGCCTTATGCTGAATCAGACCCCTGGTCTGTATGTGAGCAAGCACTTTAAACACCATTGCCTTTAAAAAAAAAAATGTGGGCGGCATTTTAAACATCATTCCCTGTCTATAGAGAGCCAGTTTGGTGTAGTGGGTTAAGTACGCGAACTCTTATCTGGGAGAACTGCTGGAGTGACCTTGGGTCAGTCATAACTCTCTCAGGATCTATTCCAAGTGGGCAGCTGTTAGGGTTGCCGGCTCCAGGTTGGGAAACACCTGGAGATTTTGGGGATGGAGTCTGAGGAAGGCGAGATTTGGGGAGGGTGGCTTCCGTGGAGCATAATGCCATAAAGTTCACCTTCCAAAGAGGCCAGTTTTTTCCAGGGGAACCTGTCTCTGTTGTCCGGAAATCAGTTGCAATCCCAGCAGATCTCCAGCCACTACCTGGAGGTTGGCGACCCTGGTAGCTGTGTCAATCTGCAGTCAAAGAGCAAGGTTCCAGTTCAGACGCACCTTGAAGGCCAATGCAATTTTCCAGGGTGTGCAGTTTCAAGAGCCGAAGCTACTGTAAAATCTGGAACCTTGAGAATTTGGGCTTACTTTAGAGCAAGAATACATTTCTAGATTTAAGATTGCAACGATAACGGGCACAAAGACCAAACCGAAAGCCAACCCCCCTGCTCCTCTGTCATGGCAGGATTCATTGGCTACGCCCCCGTCATCAATCGCATTGTCCAGCTGTGGAAGTACAAAGATGATGATGACGACCAGCTCTTTTACACGCGCATCTACTTGGATCCAGCCTTGCGGGTGAGAGTGGTGGGGGTGGGAGAGGGAGTCACTGCTGGCTCTCGCTCAGCCTCTGAAGATGCTGCAGTTCACACACCTGCTGATGCAGTTCTTAGGATAACTGACCTGTGGGAACTCACTGCCACAGGATGTACTGGTGGCCAAAAGTGGCTTTGAAAGGGAACCAGACATGGGAGGGGTGGGGGGAGGAATGCTTTGAACAACAAAGGATCGAGCAAATTCCTCAATGGAAGATCCATTAGAGGCTCTTGGCCGTGTCTCTTTGAAACCTCTGGTGCCTGAATGATCACCTTCTCACCAATGGAGGTCACTGCCAGAAGTACTGCTTTTGTGTGTCTATTCTGAAGCTTAGGTGGGTGGGCCCCCGGAGACAAGGCCTTCTTGGTGGTGGCACAGTCGCTTTGGAGTTCTGCCCCCAGAAAACTTGCCTAGTGCCAAATCTGTATTCTATCAAGCGTCAGGCCTTAATATATATATATATATATATATATATATATATATATATATATATATATATATATATATATATATATATATATATATATATTTCAAGCCTTTTAGACTCCCCGCAGCCCGCTTTGGCTACCCCATCCTGTTATTTACCACTTTTCGGCTGTGGTTTTAGAGGCTTTTAAAAGGTTAGTCTTGTTCTATCTGAACCAGTCGTATTATCTCTATATCTGTTTTCTGATTTCTTATTTCAGATTGCCATTTTCCTCAAATACGTTTATAGAGAGAGGCGGGGTATAAATGAATACCAGTCAGAGGATCTTGGGTGTTCCTCTGTCTGAGTCCCTGAAACATATTATAGGGAGAGGGACCAGTGGTCTGACTAGGAGACTTCCTGCATTCCTAATTTCTGCTCTTTGCTCCTCTGTCTCTGTAGGAGAAATATGGGATCACCCTGGATCACAAGTCAAAAATCTTTCAGAATCTGAACGGCGCCATTGGTGAGTGGTCAGTGCTTTCCATAATGAATATTCCAGATGTCTGCAAGGGAGCCTGTTGGTCTACCCACCTGCTCCTCCAGAACTTCTTCACCAGCACGGCCGGGCTGAGTGGGAGGGGAAAGCAGGACAGTTTGGTGGAGCTTTCACATGGGATGTAGCCACCCCCAAGTTGCAACACTCCACCAAATTGCAGCATCAAGGGAAAAGGACACGATAGAGGTTTACTTCCATGGTGTAGAGAAAGAAGTCCTTTTCTCCCTTTCTCACAATACAAGAATTCATGGGCACTCAGTGAAATTGCTGAGCAGTCGGGTTAGAACGGATAAAAGGAAGTCCTTCTTCACCCAAAGGGTGATGAACACTTGGAATTCTCTGCCACAGGAAGTGGTGGCGGCTACAAGCATAGACAGCTTCAAGAGGGGATTGGATAAACATACGGAGCAGAGGTCCATCAGTGGCTGTTAGCCGCAGCATATTGATGGAACTCACTGTCTGGGGCAAGTGATGCTCTGTATTCTTGGTGCTTGGGAGGGGCAACAGTGGGAGGGGAGTGTCTTGGCCCCATTGGTGGACCTCCTGATGGCACCTGGTTTTGTTTTGTTTTTGGCCACCGTGTTGGACTGGATGGACCATTGGCCTGATCCAACATGGCCAATCATTGTTTTGCTGCATCCCCTATTTGCATGTGTACAGTTTTCTGCTTGAAAAAATGTTGTGCTGCAGATTATTGAACTGACACCTCTTTAATAGAATAGCAAAGTTAGAAGTGACCTGAATGGCCCAAGCTAGTCCGGTTTCACCAGACCACGGTAGTGAAGCAAGGTTGGTCCTGGTTAAAACTTGGACGGGAGACCACTGAGAAAGTCTAGAGTTGCTGTGCAGAGCCAGGCAATGCAAAACCCACCTCTGTTTGTGTCTTGCCTTGACCCTGCGGGGGTCTTGATAAGTTAGTTGCAGCTCCCCACCGCTAGTCAGAAGGGGTTCTGGGAATGCCCCGGGAAGCAAAATTTCTGTTTCCCACTTGAGCAGAGGGAACAAATGTATCGGATCCAGTTTTGCACCCGGCATCCTCTTGTTCTTTTAACAGAAGAGGTTGTCCTGAAGTTCGAACCGACCCGGGTGCGTGCCCGAAATGTCGCCTACGACACCCTGCCTGTCATCATCCATGGCAACGGCCCTACCAAGGTAACATTTAGGGGTAGGAGGGAGTTTCTGTTCAAATAAGCATCCCTCCTCCCAGTTTTCCTGTCCATGTTTCCTGCTGAAGAAGTATACAACTTACCTAAGCGGGCTCATATAATCTCTGAAAAGTAGGGGAAAACAGTGATAAAACTTTTGTTTTCGGTTTATTACAATTCTGCGCTCTGTGTTTTCCTCAGCATTAATGAGGTTAAGGGCACTGTGGTGTTCCACGCTCTGCTTTCCACTTGTAAATTACAGTGCCTACACTGAAAGCACTGGAGTCATTTTTACCCCAACTGCACATTCAGTGCGAAATATACAAAACGTCAGTGATTTTATTATGTATATTTTAATTTGTTAGCCGTCTCATTGAGGACAGAAAGATGGGATATCAATGTTGCAAGTAAATAAAATAAACAAGGCAACTTGGGTAAAATATATACTCGTATTTTCTCCTTGGTATCTTTGCTGCCGGTCTGCTACTGCACTACCAAAAGGAAACACTTAAAGGAATAAATATTCCTTCCCGCTGTACCTGATGAACTTGTAATGCAAAACATGTAACCCATCCATTCCAAGTTCCAAGTTCAATGTTCTGTTTTTGAGAAATATGTTTCTAGTCCTAACAATCTGAAAGGCTTTAGAGAAAGTGTTGGGCTCTGGGGGAGGGCAGGGAAAATCTAGCTTTGGAGCCCCTTGAAGAAGCCATCATAATATTTGTCTTGTTGACTTCCTGCTCCCCTGTCCTCCATCCCCTCCACAGTTGCAGCTGAACTACTTGGGGAATTACATCCCCAATGTTTGGACATATGAAGGGGGTTGTGAAGTGTGTGACCAAGGACTCCTGGACCTGTCAAGCTTGGCGGTGAGTTGGTGGGCGATGAAGAATTTGGAAAGAGGCCTAGTTGGAACTTGCAGCACAATGTGGTAGTAACACGATGGGACAGAGTGTCGAAGTGGCACTGGGGTGCATTCATCCTTCCCTCTCCTTTACAGGATGACTCCTACCCCCATGTGCTCATTGGTGTGTTCATTGAGCAGCCGACTCCTTTCCTGCCTCAGTTTCTTCAGCGTCTCCTGACCTTTGATTACCCTTACTCTCGACTCAGCCTCTTCATCCACAACCGGGTGAGTGACCCTTCCTTCTTTGCCTGGATGCTCCTGCTGTATTTGAAACAGATGTGGGGTTTTTTTTGTTTTTTGCAGTAGCTCTAACTTTGGTTTACCAGCTTCTGCTCTTAAATCACTATGACACACACCAGCCTTTTCCAGCTCTGAGAATACAGAATTTTGGCCTGGTTGTGACCAAAACAGAGGTGGGCAGCAAGATTCCTACCTTCCTTCCTCCCTCCCTTCCTACTACTGGGGAGTGGCTGAAATTGGTGGCCCTGATCCAGACGTGCTCCCTTGTCAAAGCAAAATGCCCTTGAGGATCTCTCCCAGACATACACCAATACATAGAAAATTAGTTCATTCAGGAGGAACTCAAACACGGTGAACCTGGAACTTGCTGTTTCTCAGGTTCAATCCCTGGCATCTCCAGTTAAAAGGACTGGGCAGTAGGCAATGTGAAAGACCCCTGCATGAGACTGTGGGGAGCCACTGCCAGTCTGAGTTGACAGTACTGTGGTGGACTAATGGTGTGATTCAGTACAAGGCAGCTTCTTGTGTTCATGTAACCCTGTGTTAAAGGCACAAACCCCTTCTCGTACTAGTGGAATCTGGTGATCCCAGGGTATGTTTTTTTAGGGAGGAACAGTGGCTCAGTGGAAGAGCATCTGCTTGGCATGCAGGCCCCAGTTCAATCCCCAGCACTGCCAAAGAATCCGGAAGTAGTCGATATTGAACAACATTCTACTTGAGGTCACTGGATAGCTGCTGCCAGTCTGAATAGATTATATGGACCAATGGTCTGATTCAGTGCAGGACAATTTCTTCAGAGAGGGGCACTGGCTGAGTGGAGGAGCCTCTGCTTGGCATGCAGAAGTTCCCGGGTTCAATCCCTGCCATCTCCAGTTAAAAGGACTGGGCAGAAAGTAATGTGAAAGACCTCCACCTGAAACCCTGGTGAGAGCAGCTGCCAGTCTGAGTAGACAATACTGACCTTGATGGACTGAGGGTCTGATTCATGATAAGGTAGCTTCAAGATTGATGCGTCACACTGTTTTCCCAGGAGGTGTATCATGAGCCGCACATCCAGGCTGAGTGGGAGCCGCTTCGAGGGGCTTTCAACAGCATCAAGCTTGTGGGACCAGAGGAGGAATTGAGTGACGGCGAGGCCAGAGATATGGCCATGTAAGTACCAAGGGAAAGGAGAGCAACAGCGGGAAAGAAACTCTGATTAGTGGGCAGGAACTGGGGCCAAACAGGAGGCACATTGTCCTGGGGAGAAAAAAAATCAAAACAACACTAAGGCCTTATTTACTTACAGGAAGCTCTGACCACAGAGTTCCTGGAAATCCCTAGAGCTACCCAGAAAGAACATGAGTAGCTCTAGGAATCACCAGGAACTCTGTGGTCAGAACTTCCTGTGATAGGGTTGCCAGCTCCCCCCCCCCCATGGGAGTAGGGGAAATCCCTCCTCATCTGATCTTTTCAGGCCTATTTCTGGTTTTGGGTTTGCTTCTGGTTGGGAGAGATGAGGGAGGGTTTGGGGCAAAACTCTTTGAAGTCAAAGTTACCATGGAGTTTTGTCCAAAAACCATCGAGAATCTCTCCCCTCCCCCACCCGGCAACCAGCAGTAGGCCTGAAAATGACCAATATAACTGCCGGTCAAGGTTCCCTCTAAGCTGCAGAGTCTTGTGAGGAAAAATTCTACTTTGTGAGCTCCTGCATCCATTATTGTGTTCTGGGGTCATCCTTCCTGAGCCAAGACAAAAATATGCGAGCTGGAGGGTAAAAATATGTGAGCTAGCTCACACTCACTCAGCTTAGAGGGAACACTGCTTCCGGTCTTCGGCCAGCTAAGTCAACCTGGCAACCTTATCCTGTGAGTAGATCAGATCTTATTTTTCTTTTGAATTTGTCTCCCCCTTTGTCAACCCTCCTGCCAGTCACTGCCCGGCAACCCTTGGGCTGGGTTTAAAGAGATCTCCTTCTCCCCTCTTTGCAACAGGGATCTCTGCCGCCAGGACCCCGCCTGCGACTATTACTTCAGCCTGGATGCCGATGTGGTTGTGGCAAACCCCGAGATCCTGCAGATTCTTATCCAGGAGAACAAGTGAGAGGCTTAACCCTGACCCGGTGAAACCACACACAGCCAGAACTGGGCTTGCCCTTTGCCCTACCAGGAATGAGAATGAGCTGAGCCCTGGCAGCAGTGCAGAGGCTGCTTGCCTGTTGACCCAGCCTTCCAGCAGTCCCAAGGGGCACAGGTTGACTCAGCGGGCAAATTAAAGGGTGACTCTGCTGGGCTCACTTCTAGGCTGTTTTAAGGGCCTGCTCCACCCCCCAGCTCATCTTTCTCACTCAGTGCTGATTATAGGAAAATACACAATATTTCAATTATGCATAATTAAAATATAGCATATTTTCATATAATCACCACTGCGTGCTTCGCCATAGTTGATTATTGAGCCTGCCTTTGGCAGGGGAGGGCGGGATATAAGAATAAATTTATTATTATTATTATTGTTCTTGCCTTAATCGCCTTAGTTGCTTTTCCAGTATTGGGTTTGTTCCCCTCCCCTTTTTTTTGGTCTTGTCTATCATCAGGGGTGGAATTCTAGCAGGAGCTCCTTTGCATATTAGGCCATTCCCCTTGATGTAGCCAGTCTTCCAAGAGCTTAGGAAAGGAAAGGTTCCCTGTGCAAGCACCAGTCGTTTCTGACTCTGGGGTGACGTTGCTTTCTCAATGTTTTCACGGCAGACTTTTTACGGGGTGGTTTGCCATTTGCCTTTCCCAGTCATCTACGCTTTCCCCCCCAGCGAGCTGGGTAGTCATTTTACCAACCTTGGAAGGATGGCAGGCTGAGTCAACCTCGAGCTGGCTACCTGAAAACCCAGCTATCACGGGGGATCGAACTCAGGTCGTGAGCAGAGCTTAGGACTGCAGCTTTAACACTCTGCGCTCTTTTTTGTAAGCTCTTGGAGGATTGGCTACATCATGGGTGTGTGGCCTAATATGCAAAGGAGCCCCTGCTAGAATTCCAAGCTCTTGAAGGATTGGCTGCATCAAAGGTGTGTGGCCTAATATGCAAAGGAGCCCCTGCTAAAATTCCAAGCTCTTGAAGGATTGGCTACATCAGGGGTGTGTGGCCTAATATGCAAAGGAGCCCCTGCTAGAATTCCAAGCTCTTGAAGGATTGGCTACATCAGGGGTGTGTGGCCTAATATGCAAAGGAGCCCCTGCTAGAATTCCAAGCTCTTGAAGGATTGGCTACATCAGGGGTGTGTGGCCTAATATGCAAAGGAGCCCCTGCTTGAATTCCAAGCTCTTGGAGGATTGACTACATCAGGGGTGTGTGGCCTAATATGCAAAGGAGCTCCTGCTAGAATTCCACCCCTGTCTATCATCCATCTCACTCCCCTAAGTGACTTCCATATTGTTTCCCCCCCCCACACCCCCTTCAGGAAGGTGATTGCTCCCATGATGTCCCGGCATGGAAAGCTCTGGTCCAATTTCTGGGGGGCGCTGAGCCCCGATGGATACTACGCCCGCTCGGAGGACTACGTGGAACTGGTGCAGGGCAAGAGGATGTGAGTCTGGGTGGGAAGAGTGTTTCTCCTCCGTGATCCACTGTTTCTGAACTCGGGTCTTCTGTTTATTTAATTTATTTATAGCCCGCTTTTCTCCTCAGTGGAGGCGCAAGGAGGCTTCAATAATTCTCCTCTCCTTCATTGTTTGCTCACAACGGTCCTGCGAAGTAGGCTGGGCAGAGAGGTTACGACTGGCCCAAGGTCACCCAGCGAACTTCCATGGCAGAGAGTGGGGATTTGAACATGGGTCTCCCAGATCCTAGTCTGAAGCTCCAACCATTACACCGTGCTGGCTGTCTCCTAGATTCTGTCTCATTGGACACTCAAACTGCTCTGCTAAGCTGGCTTTCCCAGACCTGAAAGTCCTCTCAGTTGACCTTCCATGCATAAGAAGAGGCTGTGGTTGAGGGGAGGAGCCTCTTCTGTTATTGTATTAATAGATACGTATAGAACAGGGGTGGACCAACTGTGGCTTGGGAGCCACGTGTGGCTTTCACACATATTGTATGGCTCGAAGCTCCCACTGCCCCGTCGGCTGGCTTGGAGAAGGCATTTGTCTCTTTAAGTCACTTTCCCCAGGCCAAGCCAGCCAGTGGTTTGGAGAATGCTTTTAAAGTTGCTTTCCTTCCCCCTCCCCTCCCCCTCCCTCCTTCTTTCCTCTTCCCTCAAACATCTGATGTGAATGTTTTGCAGCTCTAAGTGGCTCTTATGCTAAGCAAGTTTGGCCACCCTGATATATAATATATATATCAGTATTGTTTTAATATTGTAATTGCATGGAATGTTTTAACATGGCTCTGAGCCATGTTATACAGGGGAGGGTTGGTTATAAATCAAATGAATGAATCAATCGATCTTGAGTTAAATAGACTTGGCAATAGGTGATGTGAAAGACCTCAGCCTGAGATCCAGGAGAGCTGCTGCCGGCCTGAGTAGACAATACTGACCTTAGTGGGCCAAGGGCAGGGCTTTTTTTGTAGCAAGAATTCCTTTGCGTATTAGGCCGCACCCCCCATGATGTAGCCAATCCTCCTGGGGCTTACAGTAGGCCCTGTACGAAGAGCCCTGTAAGCTCTTCAAGGATTGGCTACATCAGAGGTGTGTGGCCTAATAGGCAAAGGAGTTCCTGCTACAACAAAGCCCTGGCCAAGGGTTTGATTCAGTAGAAGAAAAGGAGATTGGATTTATACCCCACCCTTTGCTACCCAAAGGAGTCTCAGAGAGGCTTACAATCTCCTTTCCCTTCCCCTCCCCACAACAGATACCCAGTGAGGTAGGTGGGGCTGAGAGAGCTCTGACAGAAACTGCTCTTGAGCAGAACAGCCTTGAGAGAACTTGGGGCTGACCCAAGGTCACATCAGCAGGTGCAAGTGGGGGAGTGGGGAATCAAACCTGGTTCTCCCAGATAAGAGTCCACAGACTTAACCACTATGCCAAACTGACTCTCAGTAGAAGGCAGCTCCCTGTGTTGTTCTGTGTATGTGTCCTGTGATAACTGCTGCTTCTGGGACTGAACCACCTCTTGTCCCTTTTCTGCCCTTCAGAGGGGTGTGGAATGTCCCTTACATCTCTCAGGCTTACCTGCTGAGGGGGGAGACGTTACGCAGTGAGCTGGTCCAGCAGAACGTCTTCACTTTGGACGAGACAGACCCAGATATGGCTTTTTGCAAGAGCGTCCGGGAAAAGGTGAGGAGCTGGGTGTGTAGGAGGCCCGCGTGAATCCAGGCTGGTATGGTCTCTGCACAGTTAAAACCCTTGGATCTTATGTTCATCGTTGGTTCTTCTAGGCCAGGCATTCCCAACGGGGTGCCCGGGGGCGCCACGTCAACCGCTGACCCCTTTCCTAGCACCCATCAAGTTTTGTTAGAATGTGGGCTGAGCCAGGTGGGCCTTTTGACCAGCAAGGCTTCTGATTGGCCCTGGGAGATCTGATTGGCTGTGCAGTTTTTTTACAAATGTTGCTATAGCAACAACTGCCACCATAGCACAGGGATCTTCACAGAAGGTAAACTGCGGCAGCCATTTTGTGGTTGCACCCACCACACTGGTGGAGAATCCCAAAGCTGCCCCCAGGCTTAAAAGAGGTTGGCCACCCCCAATCCAGGCACTGGGGGGGTCAAGTAACCCTCATTACACTTTATTTGGTCCTATGTATGCAGAAGTTAGAACTAAATTCCTTGAAAACCTGTTAAAGGGACAAAATTTTTCCTCTGATCTTGACAAGCCGATTTTCTTACTGTCTGATACTGACCCGTTCATTACCTACAGAGCGTCACTCTTTGCCCTGGCTGCAAAAAGAAATTAGGGCCAAGATTGCCGTTTCAGTAAATAAATCTTATGACTAACTGGTTTTATTTTAGGTGTTCATAATTTTATCACACATTAATATTTGTAATTAATTAGGTTTACTATGGTTTGAGCCTAATGGTGATTGCATTTCTGTAACTCAGTATTACTTGCTTCTGTATCTTATCTTGTAACTGATTTCTTTTTATAATGCTTTTAGTCTTTTCGTTTTTTTAATCATTAAGTTCTTAATTTTCTATTGTGATGGCCTTTGGCTATAAATAATAAATATTTCCGCTCTTCAAGTCACCCCCAACTCCTTTGGAAATGTTTCCTGGTCTTCCTCTCTCCCTTTGAACCTATTTTTACAATAGCGAGGACAAAAAAACTGTTTTTTTTAAAAAAAAAAATTAAAAATCCAATTTTGACCGTTCCTCTCATTGTTGAATTCTGCAATAAGTTTGAATGGCTGTAATAAGTTTCTACGTTTCCCACCCCCCCTTCTATCTCTTCCTTTTCAGGGTATCTTTCTTCACATCAGCAACCGGGACGAGTTCGGGCGTCTCCTCTCCACCACCAGCTTCAACACCTCCCGTCTGCATCCAGAGCTATGGCAGATTATGGAGAACCCCCTGGTGAGTAGTGGGATAGCTAGGGGAAGGAAGTGGGGCTCCCCTCTCAGAAACACACATGCACACCCTAACAGGATCGTCTCCTGACACGTGGACCCCTCAGGCTTCAAACACTGTTTCTTCTTGGCAGCCCCACTCTCCTTGATACACCACCCATCGAGAATCTGCTAAATTTTCAGAAGTCAGGCCTCTTCAAACTTTACAGTTTTATGGGGAGATAAGAACTAGGTGGGAAATACCTGTCCTCCCTTCCCTCCTGATCCAGAATTTCAGGACTACATTTTCTTTACAATCTTTTAATATTTGTGTGTGTTGTTGACAGGGGTGGAATTCTAGCAGGGGCTCCTTTGCGTATTAGGCCACACACCCTCCTGATGTAGCCAATCTTCCAAGAGCTTACAAAAAAGAGCCTTGTAAGCTCTTGGAGGACTGGCTACATCAGAGGTGTGTTCAGGGGTCGTTTTGTAGAAAAATAGGTGGTGGAGTCCATCCAGTGGTTGTTATGCAGCTGCACCTAGTATTCAACGGACAAGGAGGTGGAACTCTCAGAAGGAGGAGGAGGAACTCTCAGAAAGGTTCAGGAGCTGTGCTCCTGTGAGCTCCCCCTGAATCTGAGGCCTGGGCGTGTGGCCTAATATTCAAAAGAGCTCCTGTTAGAATTCCACCTCTGGTCGTTGAGGACTAGCAGCTTGCACAATGAACGCTTTTTTGGACAGTTTTGTAACTCTGGCATTTTTTTCTCTTCGGCTCAGGACTGGCAGGAGAAATACATCCATGAGAATTACTCACAAGTGCTGGAAGGGGAACACTACATGCAGGTGAGGTCGCCGGTTGGTAGCTTCAGGTCGGACAGTTCCTGGAGACTTGGAAGTACAACCTGGGAGGCAGGCTTTGGGGAGAGGCGGGACCTCAGAGGATATAGACCCCACCCTCCAAAGCAGACATTTCCTCTGGGGGAACTGATCTCTGTTGTCTGGAAATAAGTTGTAATTAGGGTTGCCAGGTCCAATTCAAGACTTTGGGGGTGGAGCCAGGAACCATTGGGGGTGGAGCCAGGAGCAAGGGCGTGATGAGCATAATTGAACTCCAAAGGGAGTTCTGGCCATCACATTTCAAGGGACCGCACACCTTTTAAATGCCTTCCCTTCGCTGGAAATAATGTATAGAGGCACTTTCTTTGGGGGATCACAGAATTGGACCCATTGGTCCAATCTTTTGGAAACTTAGAGGGTGTTTTGAGGAGAGGCACCAGATGCTATGCTGAACATTTGGTGCCTCTACCTCAAAAACCAGCCCCCCCCCAGCCCCATATACTTACAGATCAATTCTCCTTTATACCCTATGGCAGGGGTGGCCAACAATACCCCTCCAGATGTTTTTTGCCTACAACTCCCATCAGCCCCAGCCAGCATGGCCAGTGGCCACCCCTGCCCTATGGGGTTCATTCTCCATAAGGAGAAATGGAGTGTGCAGCAGACATTTCCTCCCTTCCTGCACTTTCTGATGACCCTGAAGCGGGGGAAAGGCCTCTAGACTGGGGGATCCCCTGCCCCTACCTGGAGATTGGCAACCCTAGTTGTAATTCTGGGAATTCTCCAAGCTCCACCTGGAGGGTTAGCGAGTCATAATTCTTGGTGTGACGCAAGCAGCAATCCCTCTCTCCCTCTCTTGATCTGCTTTGATCTTGTTACTCTCGTCTCATCCCTTCTTCCTGCCGCAGCCGTGTCCCGACGTTTACTGGTTCCCCGTGTTCACCGACCAGATGTGTGATGAGCTGGTGGAAGAGGCCGAAAACTTTGGCGAGTGGTCTGGGGGGAAGCATGAGGTGAGCGCGTCTGTTGCAACGCTGACTCAATAAACACACTGAATACTGAATCAGGCTATCAGTCCATCATGGTCAGTACTGTCTGCTCAGACTGCCAGAGGCTCTCGAGGATCTCAGGCAGAGAGAGGTCTTTCCCAGTATGTACTGCCTGGTCTTTTTAACTGGAAGATGCTGGGAATTGATCCTGAGACCCTCTGCATACCAAGCTGTCATGATCCTAAGCCTTGCGCGGCCTAGAGGCTCCAGGGAAGCCTGTGTAGGAGTAGCTAGGGCTGCCAAGCCCCTGGTCCAGGCGGGGATTCCCCCACCTGGGAGGTTCCGAACCTGCCGACTCCCATTGGGCCGGTGGGGGGAACCTTCCCCTATGTCACTGGAGCAATGACGTCACTTCCGGGTGACGTCACCTATGGTACACTAGGCACCGTAGAATTTTCCCCTCCCAAATGACTAGTGTGTCTGGGAAAACCATAGAGTTTTCCCAGAAACGCCTCGAGTGGCTGTGCATGACGTCGCCGGCACGATGACGTCACTTCTGGGCTCCATAGCGCGGGGGGCTTGGCAACGCTAGGAGTAGCTGATTGGGTGGGCAGCCGTTTTGGAAGGAAAACTGGCCCAGAGGGGTGGGACCGGTGTTCCCTCTAAGCTGAGTTAGTGTGAGCTGGCTCATAGTTTTTTAGCCTCCCGCTCACACATTTTTATCTTAGCTCAGGAACAAATGGCCCCGGAGCAAACCAATTGATGCAGTCGCTCACAGCTTTAGTGCCAGTAGCTCATGAAGTAGATTTTTTGCTCACAAGACTCCACCGCTTAGAGGGACCATCGGGTGGGATCTGGGAGAAAAAGCATTAAAAGGCCAAGCTACAGACAGGCTTGTTCTCTCTGGAAAGGCTGAGCTTGGAGGCAGATTGCAGCTGGGGAGAGATCCCTCACCCAAAGGGGGTGGGGAGTCTTTGGCGTTAGAAGCTTCCAGATTCTTTCTACAAATCTTTTCAGTTCAGGGGAGTTTACCTGGTCGATGAGCGCCTGCGAAATTCCACCCCACTGAGAAAAGAAAATGCCCGGCATTTCTTCCTCTCTTTGGGCTGCATAGGACACGGCGTGAACAGGGGGATCAATTTCCTTCAGGCCATTTGTATGCCACCTTTTCCAGAATCTGGTTGCAGTTTGGTGTAGTGGTTAAGTGTGCGGACTCTTATCTGGGAGAACCAGGTTTGATTCCCCACTCCTCCACCTGCACCTGCTGGAATGGCCTTGGGTCAGCCACAGCTCTGGCAGAGATTGTCTTCGAAAGGGCAGCTGCTGTGAGAGCCCTCTCCAGCCCCACCCACCTCACAGGGTGTTTGTTGTGAGGGAGGAAGGGAAAGGAGATTGTAGGCCGCTCTCTGTCCTTGAAAGGGCAGCTGCTGAGAGAGCCCTCTCCAGCCCCACCCACCTCACAGGGTGTCTGTTGTGGGGGAGGAAGGGAAAGGAGATTGTGAGCCACTCTGAGACTCTTTGGAGTGGAGGGCGGGATATAAATCCAATATCTTCATCTACCTCACAGGGTGTCTGTCGTGGGGGAGGAAGGTAAAGGAGAATGTGAGCCACTCTGAGACTCTTTGGAGTGGAGGGCGGGATATAAATCCAATATCTTCATCTACCTCACAGGGTGTCTGTCGTGGGGGAGGAAGGTAAAGGAGAATGTGAGCCGCTCTGAGACTCTTCAGAGTGGAGGGTGGGATATAAATCCAATATCATCTTCTCCCCTTTGAGGCAAAAATGCCTTTGAAGGGCTCTTCTGCCTGACTGATTTTCCCAAGTCCCTGCCTGTTCTAGGACAACCGACTGGCCGGTGGCTACGAGAACGTCCCGACTGTCGATATACACATGAATCAAATCGGCTTTGAGAAAGAGTGGCTCCGGTTCCTACAAGAATACATCGCGCCTGTCACCGAGAAGCTCTACCCTGGCTACTACACCAAGGTACCAACTCCAGAAAGGGTGAGCTAAAAAATCTCCAATGAAAACACAGCATGGGATGGGAAGACTGGAAAAGTTGGTCACCGTATCCTTGTTCACACTTATCTATCAGACCTCCGCCTTTCTCTCCAATGGAGGTCCAAAGCTCCTTAAATCATTCTTCCCTCCTCTGTTTTATCCTCACAACAACCCTAGGAGGTAGGTTAGGCTGAGTGTGTGTGGGATTGGCCCAGCGTCACTTAGCAGAGCTTTGGTGGCAGAATGACTACATGTCTTTAAGAATACACTGGGGGCCAGTACCTGGATAAATGTGGAGGTTAAATATGACATTCACCTGTGGGTGTGTTGAGAATTCTCAACATGTGTACAAAGATAACTCTGTCCATGGAGTGTTCATGCATTTGCTCAGGGCTTTTTTTGTAGCAGGAACTCCTTTGTATATTAGGCCACACCCCCTGGTGTAGCCAATCTTCCAAGAGCTTAAAGGGCTCTTAGTACAGGGCCTACTGTAAGAAGAAGACTGCAGATTTATACCCCACCCTTCTCTCTGAATCAGAGTCTCAGAGTCTTACAATCTTTTATCTCTTTCCCCCACAACAAACACCTTGTGAGGTGGGTAGGGCTGAGAGAGGTCTCACAGCAGCTGCCCTTTCAAGGACGACCTCTGCCAGAGCTATGGCTGACCCAAGGCCATTCCAGCAGGTATAAGTGGAGGAGTGGGGAATCAAACTCGGTTCTCCCAGTTAAGAGTCCGCAAACTTAACCACTACACCAAACTGGTGTAGACCGTCGATTTATACCTTGCCCTTCTCTCTGAATCCGAGTCTCAGAGTGGCTTACAATCTCCTATTTCTTCTCTGCCCACAACAGACACCCTGTGAGGTGGGTGGGGCTGGAGAGGGCTCTCACAGCAGCTGCCCTTTCAAGGATAACTCTGCGAGAGCTATGGCTGACCCAAGGCCATTCCAGCAGGTGCAAGTGGAGGAGTGGGGAATCAAACCCGTTTCTCCCAGATAAGAGACCACACACTTAACCACTACACCAAACTGAGAAGAGATTGGGTTTATACTCTGGCCTTCACTACCTGAGGGAGCCTCAGAGCGGCTTGCAATCTCCTTTCTCTTCCCCTCCCCATGACGGACACCCTGTGAGGTGGGTGGGGCTGAGAGAGCTCTCACAGCAGCTGCCCTTTCAAGGACAACCTCTGCCAGAGTTATGGCTGACCCAAGGCCATTCCAGCAGCTGCAAGTGGGGGGAGTGGGGAATCAAACCCAGTTCTCCCAGATAAGAGTCCGCACACTTCACCACTACACCAAACTGGCTCTAGCAGGATTGGCTATATCACAGGGGTGTGGCCTAATATGCAAAGGAGTTCCTGCCACACACAAAAAAAGCCCTGCGTTTACTTAGAATGTATATGGGGCTAATGAGAGCCCAAATGGAAGATGATAGGTCAGAGCAAAGGAGTTATTTAACCAGAGACGAACAAGAGATCGGGGAAAAGAAGCAGAAAGTAAATGGTGACTTATTTTTGATGTAGGGAGATTTGCAAGGCAGCGCAAAGAGCAACAATAACAAAACCGTTACTAGATTCACCGACTCACGCATTAGTCAATTGTGCAGTGAAGGAAACCGACTCTTTTCCAGTACACAAAATCCGCCTGGTTAGCTGTTCAGTGGCACCTTTGCTCTACTGTTTCAACCAACATGGCTACCCACCTGGCTGCCTGCTTATGAGCTTTCTTACTGCAGGAGGCTCTGGGATGGATCCAATTACGAACCTTGGCTTTGGGAGGTGGGCATTGGTATGCAAGGGTCCTCCCAGCAGGCGAACCCTGACACTCTCTCTCTCACACGCTACCCAGGCTCGGGCGATCATGAACTTCATGGTCCGGTACCGTCCCGATGAGCAGCCCTACCTGCGTCCTCACCATGATTCATCCACGTTCACCATCAATGTTGCTCTCAACCATAAAGGAGTCGACTATGAGGTGAGCCTGTAGGGAGAAATGAGGGGGAACGGCCATTGCGAGGGTATATTATCTTTGCAGACAATAGTTCTTTCATGGAACAAGGCAGTGTGTGTGTATCCCATGGAATGCACTCCCTTACCCTTCTGTACTAGCGGAGAAGGTTCCCTGAAGGCAACTCGGCCCCCACGATCAACTGAGGGGGCTGTCAGTCACGTTTTGATGACGCCTTTCCTCCTAGTTGCTCAGGGTGACATACATGGTCCTTTTGTCCTTTGTATTACCCCTCGCAACAGCAAAGAGCAAGTGACTGACCCAAAGTCACTGTGTGAGCTTTGTGGCTTGAGGGAGGATTTAGAAGCACACGAGCCCTGCTGGATCAGACCAAGGGTCCATCTTGACTAGCGGTGTCCTCTTTCCTGTAGTGGAAGGCTCACATGAGGAAGCCTCCTCTGCTTCCCCAAGAAACTGGTGTACTGCCTCCAAACAGAGGAGTCATCATACCGAATGGCCGTTTCCCATTAATGTCTCCAGTTCTTTTTCTGAAAGTCATCCCAGTGACCGGCCGTCACTCCTGACGGAAAGTTCCTCCAGTTAACTAGGCTACTATTGGGGCTCTCGAAATGGGAGCACATACGGCCGGGACTGCGCGGACTGCACTGGCTGCCAGTCACCTACCGAGTCCAGTACAAAGTGTTGGTTATTACCTTTAAAGCCCTATATGGCCGAGGACCAGCCTACATAAGGGACCATCTCTCCCCATATGAACCCCAGAGGGCACTGAGGTCAGTGGGTAAAAATAAAGTGACCACCCCTGGGCCGAGAGAGGTCAAACTTCAAAACACCAGAACACGGGCCTTTTCAGCCGCGGCTCCTGCACTGTGGAACCAGCTTCCGGAGGAAGTGCGGGCCCTGCGGAACCTCGACCAGTTCCGCAGGGCCTGCAAGACCGCCCTTTTCAGACAAGCCTATACTGATATCGACTGCTGAGTTGCTAGGAATAAAAGAATCGCCATCTATAATATTACCATGGAACTATCTAAACTGGCAGAACCAGCGCCAGAACAGTTTTATTGCTGCCAGATACATTTAATGTAACTTAAGTTATGTATTTTAACTCAATTAACTGGTTTTTATATGTCTAATTTTTAATGGTTAAATTTAAAGTTTTACCTATTTATGTTAACGTATGGAATGTTGTTAGCCGCCCTGAGCCGCCTAGGGGGGAGGGCGGGATATAAATAAAATCTATTATTATTATGTTGTGTGAAGCAGGATTTTTTTGTTTGTCCTTAGTCCTTGTGAAGAAGATGATATTGGATTTATATCCCACCCTCCACTCCGAAGAGTCCCAGAGCGGCTCACAATCTCCTTTCCCTTCCTCCCCCCCCACAACAGACACCCTGTGAGGTGGGTGGGGCTGGAGAGGGCTCTCACAGAAGCTGCCCTTTCAAGGACCTCTGCCAGAGCTTGGCTACATCAGGGGTGTGTGGCCTAATATGCAAAGGAGCCCCTGCTAGAATTCCAAGCTCTTGGAGGATTGGCTACATCAGGGTGTGGCCTAATATGCAAAGGAGCCCCTGCTAGAATTCCAAGCTCTTGGAGGATTGGCTACATCAGGGGGTGTGGCCTAATATGCAAAGGAGCCCCTGCTAGAATTCCAAGCTCTTGGAGGACTGGCTACATCAGGGGGTGTGGCCTAATATGCAAAGGAGCCCCTGCTAGAATTCCAAGCTCTTGGAGGATTGGCTACATCAGGGTGTGGCCTAATATGCAAAGGAGCCCCTGCTAAAATTCCAAGCTCTTGGAGGATTGGCTACATCAGGGGTGTGTGGCCTAATATGCAAAGGAGCCCCTGCTAGAATTCCAAGCTCTTGGAGGACTGGCTACATCAGGGCCGTGAGGCCTAATATGCAAAGGAGCCCTGCTAGAATTCCAAGCTCTTGGAGGATTGGCTACATCAGGGGTGTGGGGCCTAATATGCAAAGGAGCCCCTGCTAGAATTCCAAGCTCTTGGAGGACTGGCTGCATCAGGGGTGCGTGGCCTAATATGCAAAGGAGCCCCTGCTAGAATTCCAAGCTCTTGGAGGACTGGCTACATCAGGGGTGCGTGGCCTAATATGCAAAGGAGCTCCTGCTAGAATTCCAAGCTCTTGGAGGACTGGCTACATCAGGGGTGTGTGGCCTAATATGCAAAGGACCCCCTGCTAGAATTCCAAGCTCTTGGAGGATTGGCTACATCAGGGGTGTGTGGCCTAATATGCAAAGGAGCCCCTGCTAGAATTCCAAGCTCTTGGAGGACTGGCTACATCAGGGGTGTGTGTCCTGATATGCAAAGGAATTCCTGCTACAAAAAAAAAAGCCGTGACTGCAAGGCACTTTTCTTACGGACTGTATCTTCAGCTATTTCACCAGTTTCTTTCGGTGGATCTTCAGAACAAGCTGAAAAATATGATTTACCATTCAGCAAACAAGAAATCCGTAACGTTGCTCACTTGCCGCTCTGCTCCCCACCCCACAGGGGGCTCGTAAACCAATTCGCAGGACTGATACATTATATTTCTGTGTCCCCCCTCCAGGGCGGTGGCTGCCGGTTTATCCGCTACAACTGCACCGTGGAGTCCCCCCGCAAGGGTTGGAGCTTGATGCACCCCGGACGCCTCACTCACTACCACGAAGGACTGCCCACCACGAGCGGTACCCGCTACATCATGGTCTCCTTTGTGGACCCCTAATGTCAGCTCTGCCTCCCTTCTTGGTCCTGGGGGTGCAGAATGGGCCAACGCGGTCAAAGCACTGAAAGCCAAAGACTTGCGGGGGGGGGGGGGGCAGAAGAGGTCCCCTTCCTTGCCCCACCGCCACTTTCTATAGTGCCTTCGGAAGGGAGAGACACGTGAAACACCTGCCCCGGCACGGACGGGACTCAGCCTTGCCTTGTGCTGAATTTCGGTCACCACTAGGGGTCTGGAGCTGTCGCCGCCTCCTGCCTGCTCAGCCAAAGCACGAACCGGGCAGCCCCGCCCCACGGTCAAAGCTGTTTTAGGCTGGTTGCTTCTCTTCCGCAACAACCACTTCTCTTAGCAGGGATTTCCCCCTGAAGATTTGCCTCTGTGGCCCAGGCAGCAGGTTCCTCAAGCTTCCAGCTGGCCCAAGGTCACCCAGCAAACTTTATGGTAGAAGAAAGATTTGAACCCAGTCCCCCCCAGCTTTCCTCATGAGCACAAATCTTTAGTCTCTCTTTTAAGGAACTGAAGACGGGAAAGAGGGGTAACGTAGGGCAGCAGCCCAGAGGGAAAGGATGTGAGTAACAGCACGTGAGAATCACGAGTTCTTAACATCTGTCAGCAGAATGGAGAAGCCCCCAATCTTACAGGGCCTGAAAGAGAGCTGTAAGCGAAGCCCAGGGAGATTTCTGGAGCCAGGCAAAACTAGGATTCCCATTTGCCCGCCAGTGTTCACCTGATCGGCAGGTCAAAGCTAGGGCAGGCAAGGGGGGCTGCGATTGTATGAGGGGGGGGGGGGGAATTAGAGAAACAAGGCCTTGTCTACTTACAGAAAGCTCTGACTGTAGCGTTCCTGATGATTCCTAGAGCTACCCAGAAGTGCACAAGGCCATGTCTGCTTACAAGATGTTCTGACCATAGAGTTCATGGTGATTTCTAGAGGTACCCAAAAGCATCACTGGGTTGCTCTAGCAATAGCCAGGAACTCCACAGTCAGAGCTTCCTGTAAGTAGACGAGGCCTTGTCTTTCTTTTTAATTTTCCTCCTGAGGATGCTGTCCCACCCCCCCTCATCCCAGTTACAACTGGGGTTGCCAGGTCCAATTCAAGAAATACCTGGGGACTTCGGGGGTGTCTCCAAGGGGAATAACGGAGTGCCCAGCAGACATCTCCCTTCCCCACCCCCACTTTCTGATGGCTCTGAAGCGGGGGGAGGGCCTTCAGACCAGGGGATCCCGTCCCCACCTGGGGATTGACAACCCTAGTCAGAACGCAGAAATATGCCAATCCTCTAACAAGTGCCTGTTTCTTTGGGGGGAGGGAGCTATAGCCACGTACGTCCTTCAGGTTTTTAACACTGATGTGGGCAGTGGCCAGGGGTAGAATTCTAGCAGGAGCTCCTTTGCATATTAGGCCACACACCCCTGATGTAACCAATCCTCCGAGAGTTTACAGGGCTCTTTTTTGTAAGCTCTCGGAGGATTGGCTACATCAGGGGTGTGTGGCCTAATATGTAAAGGAGCCCTTGCTAGAATTCCACCCCTGGTGGTGACTGTTACACACCTACTACGCACAGGGCCAGAACGGTCACCCCAAAGTGCTACTTAAAGTGTGAATGATGCCTTCACAACTGTGGGGTGGAGAGATGCTTTGAGGTGCCTCTGCCGCCTTTGGTACGGTTGACTCAAGAAGTGCCCTGAGGTGAGCCTTTACTGCCAAGGGTGTTGCTCAATCAACCGTAATTCTTTGGGCTTCCGGCCCACAGCCCGGTCCAGCTGGCAGGGCATATATGTGGCATCAGCGGCAGCTTCATGTATAAAGCGTGCGCTAAATTATTGGCAGTGCTGTTCCCACAGGTCACTGAATAAATCTACATTTTATACAAGCTTCTTGCTGGGTCAATGGCGCTCGAGAGGCGCAATGGAGAGAAAGAGTTGCTTTTCTCTCCCCCCCCCCCTCAGCCCCCACTTTCAGAGCATCATAAGCCAGAAGCAGCCAAACTTGCTTAATGTCAGAGCCACAAGACATGAACATCGGATGTTGGGAGGGAAGGAAAATAAATGAGAGGGAGAGGTGGAAAGAAAGCAACTTTAAATGCATTCTCCAAGCTGCCAGCTGGCTTGGATCAGAGAAGTAATTTCAAGAGGAAAATGCCTTCTCCAAGCTGGCTGATGAGGCGGTGGGGGCTTTGAGATCCACACAATTTGTGTGAAAGAGCCGCACGAGGCTCCCACATGACCACCCGTCTTAAGCGGTATCTTCTGAAGAATCACGACAAGCCCCAATCCACCAGGGTTTCCATCATCTTATTCTCCACCCCCACCCCGCCGCAACCTCCCAAAAACAGACAGCCGTTTGTTTGCTTGGGTTTTTTTCCCTCTATCAAAACAAAAAGACATGACAATCCAGGCAGATATGATACAGAATAAATTAATTTCCCTCCCCCTCTCCACCCCTTCTGAGGCTACCGGCGCTTTGGAGTGTTCGCCAGGGTGGGTACAGAATCCCCTTCTCCGCACTGGGAATTCAGAGAGCATGACGCTAATAAATACAAACTGGTCCATGGTCATGGGAAAGGGGGGGGGGGACTCCTTTCCTGCAAAGATCTCCAGGCTAGCGGGGGGGTGGGGGAGGGATCTGTTTGGGAGCAGCAGATCGGACGCCAGCGCCGGAGGGGGAGAGAAAATGCACAGTCTGGGTCCCACACTCAGGGAGCTGGGGGTGTTACGGGGGCCAATCGTGAGTTGGAAAGGAGCATCCCCACTGAGGTAGACGGGGCCACAAGCGAATGCCAGGAAGGGCCCGCGAAATACTGGCAAAAGATGGCACCGAGAATGGGCCCGACCTTAGGCGGGGAAAGGTCACAGTGTGGCTCCTGTATTGGTAAATCTGCAAAAGGGAATTGGCTGTGCGGCATCCCCAGGCTGTTAAAAGAGGGACTGAGAGAAAAAGGGCATGGCACACGAAGCAGGTAAGAGCACCCTGGAGGAGCGGGAATCCTGAGAGCCTGCGAGCAGCATCGAGCTCACAGCTTTGGCTTGGCGCACGAGGAATGGGCTGCGCGTGCCTGCGTGCACGCCCCCTAACTGCACCTTGCGTCTCAGGCAGTGCGTCGGGCATCTACTGCACACAGTTGCACGATTTGACCTGTGCAGAAAAAAAGGGGGGGGGGAGGAGAAATCACACTGGTCCATACAAAGTGCTGATCTCTTGTGTCATTGGATGCATTCAGGGATGGACCAGTCCATCAATTCACCTGGAAACGTCCCAGTGGGCTGCAGCCCTGGAGAGCCACTGGCAGTCAGGCAGCAGCAATGTAACCAGGCAGCAGCAATGCAGCCAGGTAGCAACACAGGGGCCGTATGGGTCATGCCTGGTCGGTGGCAATGGCGAAAAGTGTGGGCTTGCCCCCTTGATCATCGCATGCCAGCTGGATCTGACCCCAGCAATCCCGGTAACATGGCCGCATCCCAAGTTTGGCTTCTTCCAGGGCGGCTTTCGTTCTCAAGATCCGCCACCGGGTACGCATTGTTGGAAGACTGGTGTGTGTGCCTGTCACTCTTGATAAGTGCGTCAGTCATCCCCCCCTCCTTGCCCCACCCCCAACACAGGACAGGAAGCAACCAGGCGCTTCTCCACTGTGGAAGCTGGTTGGAAGAAGAAAACAAAACACCTCTGTCCTTGTGTTATCTTGCCTCTGTACTCCAGGCCAGGTAATGGCACCACACCAGGGACGATCTTCACATCTTGTCTCCCCGCAAGCAACTTGCCCCCCCAGTTCCCTGTCCCGTCAACCCAGTTAGGAATCTCAACTGTTTCTCTGAGATCCTTCCCAAGCAAGGCAGTGTCTAAAGAGTCTGGACTAGTTCTCAGGGATAGCAGAACCGTTAGAAGTCCCCTGTGCAGTGCAGTAGAGTTGGAGATGCTCGACAGTCCGTCTCCGCCTTGTGGCAACAATATGCAAGAAAGACATTCATCTGGAGGCCTCGCTCTGGCACCTCCGGTGGCTAGTTTATGGCATTACAGTCACTGTCGTCTTTGGTCAGGAAGGCAACATCGCTCTGCCTCCCTCTAGAGGCCGTCTGCCAACATTACAACATTAGAACCACCTGTTTGCTGCTGCTACTCTCTCCGACAACTCCCGGTGGCAATACTTCTGCATCCAGCTGCACAGCCGTCAGAGGCGCATGCGTAAGCTGGCATCTTCTGGCGCTCCCGATGGTCACTTTGTGCATCTGCAAGTGTAATCTCAAGCGGAACTGTACTTGCCCTTGCTGTGGCTGCTGCGCGTCAGTTGAAGCTGGCGGGCAGCCTGCAGGACGCGGTACCTCTCCCGGAGATTGCGCCGCCGCACGTGCTCGTTCGTGATCTCCTGCACGTAGCGCGAGGGGAACCAGCCCTTCCTGCCGTCGGCTAAGCGGAGACCCTCATACCAGCCTGCAAATGGAGAGGGGGAAGGGGACCGTTAACATTTCCCTGTTCAAAGAAGAAGATATTGGATTTATATCCCACCCTCCACTCCGAAGAGTCTCAGAGCGGCTCACAATCTCCTTTCCCTTCCCCCCCCCCCCACAACAGACACCCTGTGAGATAGATGAAGATATTGGATTTATATCCCGCCCTCCACTCCGAAGAGTCACAGAGTGGCTCACAATCTCCTTTACCTTCCTCCCCCCCCACGACAGACACCCTGTGAGGTAGATGAAGATATTGGATTTATATCCCGCCCTCCACTCCGAAGAGTCTCAGAGCGGCTCACAATCTCCTTTCTCTTCCTCCCCCACAACAAGACACCCTGTGAGGTAGATGAAGATGTTGGATTTATATCCCGCCCTCCACTCCGAAGAGTCTCAGAGCGGCTCACAATCTCCTTTACCTTCCTCCCCCACAACAGACACCCTGTGAGGTAGATGAAGATATTGGATTTATATCCAGCCCTACACTGCGAAGAGTCTCAGAGCGGCTCACAATCTCCTTTCCCTTCCTCCCTCACAACAGACACCCTGTGAGGTAGATGAAGATCTTGGGTTTATATCCCGCCCTCCACTGCGAAGAGTCTCAGAGCGGCTCACAATCTCCTTTACTCCCCCCCCCCCACAACAGACACCCTGTGAGGTAGATGAAGATATTGGATTTATATCCCGCCCTCCACTGCGAAGAGTCTCAGAGCAGCTCACAATCTCCTTTACCTTTCTCCCCCCCACAACAGACACCCTGTGAGATAGATGAAGACATTGGATTTATATCCCGCCCTCCACTCCGAAGAGTCTCAGAGCAGCTCACAATCTCCTTTACCTTCTTCCCCCACAACAGACACCCTGTGAGGTAGATGAAGATATTGGGTTTATATCCTGCCCTCCACTCCGAAGAGTCTCAGAGCGGCTCACAATCTCCTTTACCTTCCTCCCCCACAACAGACACCCTGTGAGGTAGATGAAGATATTGGATTTATATCCCGCCCTCCACTCCAAAGAGTCTCAGAGCGGCTCACAATCTCCTTTCCCTTCCTCCCCCACAACAGACACCCTGTGAGGTAGATGAAGATATTGGATTTATATCCCACCCTACACTCCAAAGAGTCTCAGAGCGGCTCACAATCTCCTTTCCCTCCCCCACAACAGACACCCTGTGAGGTGGGTGGGGCTGAGAGTGCTCTCACAGCAGCTGCCCTTTCAAGGACAACCTCTGCCAGAGCTATGGCTGACCCAAGGCCATTCCAGCAGCTGCAGGTGGAGGAGTGGGGATTCAAACCCAGTTCTCCCAGATAAGAGTCCGCACACTTCACCACTACACCAAACTGGCTCTCCTGCCTCAGCTGTCAAATAACTGGGAGATCTCACTGGTGATATTTTGCTGTATTGTACTGTAGGTAAGAGAAGGAGAAAAGCACCAGCCAGGAATTCCTGTTAAAAGGAAAGCGCTTTAGTCAGTCACACACAGGCTCAGTGGCAGAGCATCTGCCTGGCACTTTAATGCCAGTAGCTCACAAAGTAGAAGTTTTGCTCACAAGCCTCCACAGCTTAGAGGGAGCATTGGTTGGTGGGTGTGTTAATCTCTCTGAACACATACGGAGCTGCCTTACACTGAATCTGACAGTTGGTCCCATCCAGGGGTGGAATTCTAGCAGGAGCTTATTTGCATATTAGGCCACCCCCCCTTCCCCCGATATAGCCAATCCTCCAAGAGTTTACAAAAAAGAACCTTGTAAGCTCTTGGAGGATTGGCTACATCAGGGTTATGTGGCCTAATAGTCAAAGGAGCTCCCGCTAGAATTCCACCCCGGTCCCATCTCAGCTGGTCCCATTACTCAGACTGGTAGCTTCTCTCTGGGGTCCCTCCGTATTGTGCAGGGGGCTGGACCAGATAACCCTGGAGGTCCCTTCCAATGCTATGATTCTATGACTCACCAGAAGATCAATGAGACAAACCGCTCTCTTACTCTGCAGGGAGCACTCTTAAGAAAGGCAGGTTTTAACCCGGTGCTAGAGAGCCAGCCTAAAAAAAGCCCGGTATTGATGATGGTGAACGCCGCTATGAACATGGTACAGTCACCTCCCTTGTTGCTCTTACAGTTCCCATTTCTGCAAAGTTTCAGTGGAGCCATGTTGGTCTGTCGAAGAACAGTTAGATCCAAGCCCAGCAGTGCCTTAGCAACCAACCAGGCTTTCCCGAGTTGAAGCTTTTGAGAATCAAAGCTCCTTTTGTCAGACACGGCAGAGTAGGAGATCTGAGTCATTTTATCCAGTTCCGGAAACCTAAACGGCCTAGCAACAAGGTCAAGATTTTATCCTTTTATTTATCCTCGTATCCTTTTCGTTCAGCAAAAGGACCTCCTGTGCTTGTGTTTGGACTCTTAACACCGGCACAGGTTTGACCGGAGCCCACACTCACCCTCGTTGGTCTTACGAAGGACATTGACGATGTCGGTGGGTTCGAGGCTGAGTTCGTCAGCCTGGGCAGCGACGTAAGCCTCAATGCACTGCACCTGAGGACAGTCTGGGGGGAGAGGAAGAAAGAGAAAGAGACCTCAGGCACAAGTGGAACAAAGTAATGCACATTGGGGCAAAAAATCCCAGCTACAAATACAAGTTGATGGGGTGTGAACTGGCAGAGACTGACCAAGAGAGAGATCTTGGGGTCGTGGTAGATAACTCACTGAAAATGTAAAGACAGTGTGCGATTGCAATAAAAAAGGCCAACGCCATGCTGGGAATTATTAGGAAGGGAATTGAAAACAAATCAGCCAGTATCATAATGCCCCTGTATAAATCGATGGTGCGGTCTCATTTGGAGTACTGTATGCAATTCTGGTCACCGCAGCTCAAAAAGGATATTATAGCATTGGGAAAAGTCCAGAAAAGGGCTACTAGAATGATTAAAGAGTTGGAACACTTTCCCTATGAAGAAAGGTTAAAACGCTTGGGGCTCTTTAGCTTGGAGAAACGTCGACTGCGGGGTGACATGATAGAGGTTTACAAGATTATGCAGGGGATGGAGAAAGTAGAGAAAGAAGTCCTTTTCTCCCTTTCTCACAATACAAGAACTCGTGGGCATTCAGTGAAATTGCTGAGCAGTCGGGTTAAAACGGATAAAAGGAAGTACTTCTTCACCCAAAGGGTGATTAACATGCGGAATTCACTGCCACAGGAGGTGGTGGCGGCTACAAGCATAGACAGCTTCAAGAGGGGGTTAGATAAAAATATGGAGCAGAGGTCCATCAGTGGCTATTAGCCACAGTGTGCATATATATGTGTGTATATATATATATATATATATATATATATATATATATACACACACACACACACACACACACACACAATTTTTTTGGCCACTGTGTGACACAGAATGTTGGGACTGGATGGGCCACTGGCCTGATCCAACATGGCTTCTCTTATGTTATTATGTTCTTCACAAACAAAATCAAAACTGGCTTTCTGTCATCGTAAAACCTTGCTCCCGTCATAGATTTAAAATTACTTTCTCCTCTGTGGCCACAGTGGCATGAGGAAGATTTCCATCTGTCTGCTTTATATGTTTGGGTTCTATCTCCATTTTTTTGTGGGGGGAAATACGAGAAAGTTTGTCAAAGCTTAGAGTTCAGCAAAAGTCTCACAGAGGGTTTGAGCAACGGAGCCCAGAAGCAAATATTGGGAGCGGGGGAGAGGGGTAAGGAAAAGAAAAAAAGAACAATAACATTTAGAGGTTCTGCAGCTCAGCTCCTGTGAGCTCCTGCCCAAAATGAGGCCTGGCCACAATCATCTCTAAGACGGGCGTACTGCTATTACGGGAGCTGTTCGGAGATCCTTATCCCAGAACATGGTATGAGCTGTCGAGAGGAGAAACCTCAACCATGGAACGTTGAGGGCAGAAGCTGGGAAGGAAGTCAAAAGTCCAGGGAGATGATGGGGAAAGCCAGCGGGAAAGTTTAGAGCCAAGGAGAGCAGGTAACTTTTGCACAGGAAAGGGAACTGGATTGGAGAGCTGAAGCTAAGAGGCTGCCCACCACGGTTAGGGTGCTTTGCCTCAGAATCTCCTCTGGGGTAGGAAATTCTTGCAGATTTGGGAGTGGAGTCTAGGAAGGGCGGAGTATAACGCCACAGCGTCCACTCTCCAAGGCAGCCACTTTCTCCAGAGGAACAGATCTCTGTAATCCTGGGAGGCCTCCAGACCCTATCTGAGGGTTGGCAATTCTGCCTATCAGGGCTTTTTTTTGTAGCAGGAACTCCCTTTGCATATTAGGCCACACCCCTCTGATGTAGCCAATCCTCCAAGAGCTTACAGGGCTCTTAGTACAGGGCCTACTGTAAGCTCCAGGGAGATTGGCTACATCAGGGGGCGTGGCCTAATATGCAAAGGAGCTCCTGCTACAAAAAAAAAGCCCTGCTACAGTATCGATACCTTCTGCCAGAGGGATACAGAGACGGGAGGGAGGGAGGAAGTCAAGGGTCTCACCCCAGTCCTCATAGATGGTCTCCTGCTTGTTGTTCGGTTGGGATTCATGGCAGGGGAAGGCGCCCATCCAGCGATGCATGTCTGATCTGAAAGCAAAGGCATAAACCGTGGAAGTTTGCAGAGGAAGAAGTCTCCTGGTACCTTGAATGCACTGCCCAGGAAAGGTGCTGGATTCAATCCTTGTCTCCTGGAGCGAATGGAAAGCAGCAGGAAAACACTCCCCTCCCCTCCCCCACAGAGATCTTGGAGAGCCCCTGTCAGTCAAAGGAGAAAATGCTGAGCTAGACGGACTGACGGTCTGATTCAGAATCAGGCAGCTTCCTATGGAAAGGGGTTGGAAAGCAGCAGGCCTGCCGTGACCCGATAGCCCAGGCAATCCTCTTGACCCCTGTCCCTAGCGATCCTGTCACATCTTGGAAGCCAAGCAGGGTCGACTCTGGCAAGTACTTGGATGGAAGACCTCCCTGGAATACCAGCAGTTTGGAGGCAGGGGCAGGTTTTGTTCAGCCACTTCCCTGAATATCCTCCAGACCCACAATGGGGGTCAGTCACCAGAGGTTGCCATGACTTCCAAGTTCTCTCTCTCTCTCGCACACACACACACACGCTACAAAAATACCAAAAAAAGAAGAAAAAAAACAGGAAAATGATAGGCCTGTTCGCACTTGCACTTCACTACTCTCGGTGAAATTCTTACACAACAGCACAGCTCTTAGGTGACAGCCATCTTGTATGGCCACGCCTTCTGCTCCGGTGGATGACCTGCCAAGTTTGAGTGCGTTGAACCCCACCCCCCACTCTGCTGACTTCCTACACACCATCTGCACCCTTTGAGATTCTCTCCCTTTCAACCACGCCGGCTCCACCCCAACCACTCACTGTGCGGGGGCGCGGCACAGGCGGTCGATGCTTCGGCCTTGGTGGTTCTCGAGCAGGGTCAGGTAGAAGCTGTTTTCGGCACTGTTGCCCGCAGGCGTGTCCCCGCAGCCCTGGGCCTGCACGAGCGAGCGGTGGGCGTAATCCAGCGCGACAAAGCGTTCCGAACTGAAGAACAAAGAAGGGCGCAGGTGAGGTAAGGAACTGGGGACAAACTCTGGAATCAGATTGTGGCATTTGTAACATTGGGAAAAAAGCCAGGTTCCAGTTCAGTAGCACCTTTTAGAGACTGACAAAATTTGGGGGGCTTGAGCTTTCGAGGGACAAGGATCCCTTGGTCAGATATTGTCAGGTAGCTTTGACTCTCAAAAGCACATACCTCAGGAATGCCAAGCTCCCGGCTGAGGCGGGGGTTCTCCTGCTTTGGGGGTCCCCAACCTGCCGGCTTGCAGTGGGCCAGTAGGGGGGAATCCCTTCTCAACGTCACAACGATGTCACTTGTAAGTGACATCATTGTGCCGGCCACTCTAGGAGCTTTCTAGGAAAACTCTACCATTTCCCCGGACGCTCTAGCAATTTGGGAGGAAAACTCTATGGTACCAGAGAGGATTTTCCTCCAAAGTTGCTAGATTGCCCAGGAAAACTACAGAGTTTTCCCGAAAGCTCCTAGTGCATAGTACGCACGTAAAAAGAACCCCGGCGGAGGCTGCGGGGGACTTGGCAACCCTAACATACCTTGAAAATTTTGTTCTCTACACCGCTACTAGACTCAAATCTAGTTGTTTTCCAGTAGACCAACACAGCTCCCCTCTGAAAGCAACACTGGAGATGGGGGAAACGGGATTCGGACTGCAGCTGACACACTGGGGCGGGAGGAAATGAATCTTTTCTCATTTCCCCAGTAGGGACTGCTCCCCTATTGGTGATCGGAGAGGCAGCTCTTTGATTGAGTCACTCTCCCTGTTCTCACCACAAGGTGTCTCCCCAGGATCAACTAAGCCTCCACTGCAAATTACTTTGTCTTGCCTGTTTCACCAGTCTCCCACCGGAGTTGCCTCTCTGTTTGTAATTGCCTCAGTCCTCGGCCCTCTCACGGCCTCTCCTTCGAGGCCAGCCCTTTTCTCCTGGAGGAAGGCGGACAGCTGTCTTCGCAGTTGCTTCTCTCAAAAAGGCATATTTCCCTTCACCTTCTCTGATAAACACGAACATCTGAGCTTCCCCCAGTGATCTCCTGGCTATTCCGCCAACATTTCAGATTCCCATCCAGGCCTCCTTTTGTAGCAGGAACTTCTTTGCATATTAGGCCACACCTCCCTGCTACAGCTAATCCTCCAAGAGCTTACAGGGCTCTTCATACAGGGCCCGCTGTAAGCTCCAGGAGAATTGGCTACATCAGGGGTGTGTGGCCTAATATGCAAAGGAGTTCCTGCTACAAAAAAAGCCCTGGCTTCCACCATCGCTTTTGTGCTAATCCTCTGCTAGCAACACCCTGGTAGACTGCTACAAGCTTACTTCTCCCTTTGCTCTGAGGCCAAGTGTACCTACTCAGTCCCCAACATTACCTCATTTTGGGACCAAACCAGACGTGTGCCAGGCTTTCCACATCCAGAGCTCTCTGCGATTTTGAAAACTCCTTTCTCAGGGGCCTGTCCTGGGCGGCCCAGGTTAGCCCAATCTCATCCGATCTCAGAAGCTAAGCAGGGGTCAGCCCCAGTCAGTATTTGGGTGGAAGACCAGGGGTGCTCTGCAGGGGCAGGCCATGGCAAACTACCTCTGAATGTGCAGTTTAGTGTAGTGGTGAAGTGTGCGGACTCTTATCTGGGAGAACCGGGTTTGATTCCCCCACTCCTCCACTTGCACCTGCTGGAATGGCCTTGGGTCAGCCATAGCTCTGGCAGAGGTTGTCCTTGAAAGGGCAGCTGCTGTGAGAGCCCTCTCCAGCCCCCCCCCCTCCTCACAGGGTGTCTGTTGTGGGGGGGAGGAAGGTAAAGGAGATTGTGAGCCGCTCTGAGACTCTTCGGAGTGGAGGGCGGGATATAAATCCAATATCTTCATCTACCTCACAGGGTGTCTGTTGTGGGGGAGGAAGGGAAAGGAGATTGTGAGCCGCTCTGAGACTCTTCGGAGTGGAGGGCGGGATATAAATCCAGTATCTTCATCTACCTTACAGGGTGTCTGTTGTGTGTGGGGGGGGAAGGTAGAGGAGATTGTGAGCCGCTCTGAGATTCTTCGGAGTGGAGGGCAGGATATAAATCCAGTATCTTCATCTACCTCACAGGGTGTCTGTTGTGGGGAAGGAAGGTAAAGGAGATTGTGAGCCACTCTGAGACTCTTCGGAGTGGAGGGCGGGATATAAATCCAGTATCTTCATCTACCTCACAGGGTGTCTGTTGTGGGCGGAGGAAGGTAAAGGAGATTGTGAGCCGCTCTGCGACTCTTCGGAGTGGAGGGCGGGATATAAATCCAGTATCTTCATCTACCTCACAGGGTGTCTGTTGTGGGGGAAGAAGGGAAAGGAGATTGTGAGCCGCTCTGAGACTCTTCGGAGTGGAGGGGGGGATATAAATCCAATATCTTCATCTATCTCACAGGGTGTCTGTTGTGTGTGGGGGGGGAAGGTAGAGGAGATTGTGAGCCGCTCTGAGATTCTTCGGAGTGGAGGGGGGGATATAAATCCAATATCTTCATCTATCTCACAGGGTGTCTGTTGTGGGGGTAGGAAGGGAAAGGAGATTGTGAGCCGCTCTGAGACTCTGATTCAGAGAAAAGGGTAGGGTATAAATCTATGGTCTTCTTCTTCTCTTGCCTTGAAAACCTTATGGGGTCCCAAAAAATCAGCCGCAACTTGACAGCACTTTATACACCCAACACACTTCTCAGCCACCTGGAGATCTTGGATACGGAACTCTTAGCGCAGGTCCGGCTCGGCCCTTAGGCACGAGGAGCGGCCGCTCACCTCTTCCGCTGGGTGATGAGGAGGAGATCGTTGAAGAGGAAGAGGTATATAGGGACCAGTTTGGGCTTGTTGCCAAAGATGGTCCCTCGATGCACCACCTCCAACAGCTCGCCCTGCTTCAGGAGCTGCCGACTCTGGGAGATGATGGGCACAGCCTGAATCATGGGGAACAGCCAAAGAGAGGAGTCAAGGAAGGTTCCCGCCAAAGGGTTCTCTCCTCTTGCCTCCAGCAATACAGGAGTGGTCCAGAACACATCAAGGCTACGTTGTCCAGGTCACTGTGTGCCTCGCCACAGATATCTATTAGCAGAGCCAAGCAAGTGAGACAGTTGTATAAACAGAAGGTGCGGGCAAGGGTGGCTGGGGTGAGGATATGGTGTCACAAGCATGATGACGCCACTTCCAGGGAGAAACCTGGAAGTGACGGTAGTAGCTCTTAGGAATCGCTGGAAACTCTATGGTAAAACAACTGAGCTTCCAGCAATTCCTAGAGCTCCTGCTATTGTTTCCAGGTTCTTCCCAAAAGTGACACCAGGGGTGAAATTCTAGCAGGAGCTCCTTTACATATTAGGCCACACACCCCTGATGTAGCCAGTCCTCCAAGAGCTTGGAATTCTAGCAGGGGCTCCTTTGCATATTAGGCCACACACCCCTGATGTAGCCAATCCTCCAAGAGCTTGGAATTCTAGCAGGGGCTCCTTTGCATATTAAGCCACACACCCCTGATGTAGCCAATCCTCCAAGAGCTTGGAATTCTAGCAGGGGCTCCTTTGCATATTAGGCTACACACCCCTGATGTAGCCAGTCCTCCAAGAGCTTGGAATTCTAGCAGGGGCTCCTTTGCATATTAGGCCACACACCCCTGATGTAGCCAATCCTCCAAGAGCTTGGAATTCTAGCAGGGGCTCCTTTGCCTATTAGGCCACACACCCCTGATGTAGCCAGTCCTCCAAGAGCTTGGAATTCTAGCAGGGGCTCCTTTGCATATTAGGCCACACACCCCTGATGTAGCCAATCCTCCAAGAGCTTACAAGGCTCTTTTCTATGCAATAAAAAATGCAAAGGAGCTCCTGTTAGAACTCCACCCCCTGAGTGACATCATCACACTCAGAACTGCGGTGAGGGTTTTTCGATTTTTCTCCCTGCTGCTGCTTGGCAGCCGATGGGAGCTTGTGGGAGGGGGATCCTTCTCCTCTCCTGGGGGCTTGTTAGCCCTAGTGTGAGCAGCATTTTAAGAAGACAACCCAACGACAAAGCCCAATTCCAGAGGTGCCACCCTCAGCTGTGTAAATCACACCTTAGAGAACAAGAGATCCACTGTGTGCGTTTTCAGAGGAGCTATCTGGGGTTAGCTGAGTGACTCTGGGGAAACCCAGCAGAAAGATTTTGCATTTCTATCGGCCGAACGAATCACAGATATAGTGGCAAAGGGGAAAGCAAAACAGATGCTCATCATGAGAAAACAGCTTACTTCATGAGCTGTGTTGCTCAATTCAGGAAGCAAAATTTTCATTTGCTCCAGATTTTCATTTGCCTGGAGCAACAAGCGGGAAAAGGGGAGGGGGGGGGCACGGCCCGGGCAAGTTGGCACAAATGCAGAGAAGGGAAAGGCGCGAGGCCAAATCCTGACCTTCAGCTTGTCGAACTCGATCCTGCTGGCGATGTGGATCAGCTCCTCCATGTGACGCATGCGCCCCACCTCTGAGTTGCACTCTTCTATGATCTGGATCAGAGATTGGGGAACGGGGAGAAGAGACAGGAGAATCAGAAACTGGTGGCTTGACAGCCAAGAAGAAGACATTGGATTTATATCCAATCACAATCTCCTTTCCCTTCCTCCCCCCACAACAGACACCCTGTGAGGTAGATGAAGATATTGGATTTATATCCCGCCCTCCACTCCGAAGTCTCAGAGCGGCTCACAATCTCCTTTACCTTCCTCCCCCACAACAGACACCCTGTGAGGTAGATGAAGATATTGGATTTATATTCCGCCCACCACTCCGAAGTCTCAGAGCGGCTCACAATCTCCTTTACCTTCCTCCCCCACAACAGACACCCTGTGAGGTAGATGAAGATATTGGATTTATATCCCACCCACCACTCCGAAGAGTCTCAGAATGGCTCACAATCTCCTTTACCTTCCTCTCCCACAACAAACACCCTGTGAGGTGGGTGGGGCTGGAGAGAGCTCTGACAGCAGCTGCCCTTTCAAGGACAACTCCTGCGAGAGCTATGGCTGCCCCAAGGCCATTCCAGCAGGTGCAAGTGGAGGAGTGGGGAATCGAACCCAGTTCTCCCAGATAAGAGTCCGCACACTTCACCACTACACCAAACAGCCAGGGAAGGAGAGCTGTCTTGCTTATGCATCATAGCTTCTAATAACTAAGCACTGGCCCCTATGAAAATCCAGGGCTTTTTTTGAGCAGGAATGCACAGGAACACAGTTCCAGCTGGCGTGGCATCAGAGGGTGTGGCCTAATATGCATAAGTTCCTGCTGGAATTTTTTCCTGCCAAAAAGCCGTATGTGAAACCATGGGGACATCAGGGTGTGTGGCCTAATATGCAAACGAGTCCCCTCTGGGCTTTTTCTACCAAAAAAAAGCCCTGTGCAAATCTCTCAAACCGGGTCCATTGCAGCTAGCTTTTAGTTTGCAATTGTAGTTTTGTATTCTAGTAGATCCGATCAGGGAGAAAAATGACATACAAATGCTTTAAAATAAATACATAACTTGGAGAGCAATTGGGGGGGGGGGGGAACACCCTGGTGTTTGGCAGCAACGATAATACCGGGAGGGGGAGTGGAAAGGAGGTGGAAGAGAAACCAGAGGCAGAGAGGGGAACAGGATTCCCCCCCCCCCTCCGCGAGCCCCTGCTTATCCCTTTCTCGTAATCACAAGAACCACCACTCTTCTCATTCAGCTCACCTTGGAAACGGAGGCCAATGCTTTCATGGCGTTCTGCTCTCGCAAAGAGCCCTCCTCCGTCCGACGCAGGATGTTCTAGGAGACAGAATAAAATTGGAGGGGGAAGGGAAGGTGAGAATCTTTTTTACATATTTTTTAATCTACCCACTCCAACGGGGCCCCAAAGCAGCTTAAATTATTTTCTTCGCCTCTGTTTTCTCCTCACAGCAACCTTGTGAGGTAATTTAGGCTGACAACCCCATGAGGTAATTTAGGCTGAGAGCGCAGGACTGGCCCGAGGTCGCTCAGAAAGCGTCCGTGGACAAGAGTGGAACTGGGCCTGGGACGCCAAGATCCCAAACCACCTCTGTTCATCTTTCACCCTAGGATTGTACCAAGACATCAAATAGCCCGTCAGATGCCTCTGGGAAGCTCTCGAGCTGGGTCTGAAAGCCACGCCTCTCCCCATCTGGTACACCCTGATATTCTACCCATGAGCATGTGAGGTTCTATTTTGCGACTGGGACTTGCAACTCTCGACACTCTCATCCTGTCAGTGATAAAAGAAAAGCCACACTGAGGATCAGACATGCAATCGAGTGGTGATCCTCACTCATGTTCCCAGACATCCCGTGCCCACTACCCTCTATGAATGGAGACAAAAGGCTGGATTCCTAAAAAAACAAAAAAACAAAACAAAACCCAGACATACGAAGTCCCAAAGACTCCCACCACTAAAAAGTCTCTGCAACCTAATATTCTTTGGCCCCGAAATGAACCTGACTGTAAATCAGAGGGAAAAGTTGAACAGAGATCAAACCGAAAGACTTCCTGCAGGAACGTCCACCCGAGTGACATCACCTCTCTGTGAATTTAGGGGGAAATGTTTGTGAGTTTCCTGCATTGTGCTAGATGACCCTAGAGGTCCCTTCCAACTCTATGATTCTATTCTATGAAACTTCCATACCCGTTGCATGATGCAAACCTATTTTCAATTCCTTTGCGTTCATAAATAGGAACCCTTGGGTGCAATCGCCAAAATTTGTTCCACACGTGGCTGCCATAAATCGGGTGCAACTGGACAGCACTTTCCACCCCCCCCCCCCCCGATGAAGCATGAAATCCAAGGGTTCTGGCTGTCAGGCTGCGGCTCCCCCCTTCAGAGCAAGATCCGAGCGAGATCCCCGACCCCACTGAAATGCCTTCCCAGGTGGGACCGAGACAGAACGGAGCAGCGCTACATGGGCAGAGCCCTTGGTTTAGGACTTCTCCTCACCTCTATGAGCATCTTGATGCGGGTGATCCTCTGGAAAGGCAGCAGCAGGAAGGACATGAAGGGGAGACGCTGGCACTCCGGCAGCTCCTGCAGGCGAGTCACGACAACGGCAAACTGGGGGTTCTTCTCCCTGAGGGGGGAGGTGGGTGGAGTCAGGGGGTAAAGCTTGGCTAGGTGAGGCTGCCAGGTGCCAGGTGAGGCTGACAAGCCGGTAGGGGACCTACCAGGAGGCTCTGGGAATTGGGAGGGAAGAAGCATGAGTGAACTCCAAAGTGAGTTCCAGCCATTGCATTTAACGGGACTGCATTCCTTTTAAATGCCTTCCCTCCACTGGAAATAATGAAGAATGGAGACACTTTCTTTTGCGACTCATAGAATTGGACCCCCCTGGTCTGATCTTTCTGAAGCTTTTTTTTTTAGGAGAGGCACCAGGAGCTATGTTGAAAATTTGGTGCCTCTCCCTAAAAAACTAGGCCCTCCAGAGCCCCAGATACCCACAGATTGATTCTCCATTATACCCTACGGGGACTGGTCTCTGTAACATATAATGGAGCTCCCAGAAGCCAACCTCTTTCTGACAGTCACGAAGCAGGGGCTCCAAACCGGGATCCCCTGCCCCCAATTGGAAATTGGCAACCCCAGTAGGTGCAGAAAGTCTGTGAGGATCACTGCTTGGCAGGCCCAGTCTCCAACTCTCCGGGGCCAACTGTTGCCAGCCAGGGTTGAGAAAGCAAAACTACGTAGACCAAAGGCTGGATTTGGCGTCAGGGGGCTTCATATGCAAGTGGGATTCTGTACCCCACTTCTGTGATTGCAGGAAATATGACGCTCCGAAGAGACAGGGCCTTTTTTGGGGGGTAGAAAAAGCCCAGCAGGAACTCATTTGCATATTAGGTCACACCCCCTGACGTCACCATCGTTTCACACAGGGCTTTTTCTTTTCAAAAGCCCAGCTGGAATCATTTGGATATTAGGCCACACCCTCTGACACCAAGCCAGCCAGAACTGCTTTCCTGCTCAAAAAAAGCCTTTCCAAGAGATATATACATTGCCCATGCGCTGTGATGTTGGAAAGCTGCCTTTTTATTTATTTTGGTATTTGTCACCTACTGTTCTCTCCAGAGCAGGCTACCGCGTTGCTCTCCTCACCTTCATTTCAGCCTCGCAACAACTTCTCTGTGAGGCAGCTTGGGCTGAGAGCGAACAACCGCCCCCAAGTCACCCAGCCAAAGTCGCTAAACCCGCGTCTACCAGATCGTAGGCGCAAACTCTAACCACCACATCATGCCGACTCTCCTTACATTTTCCCTCTTCCTCAAGGGAGGGCCCGTGCTTTCCCCCTGCTCCGTTTTATCCTCCCAACAACTGTATGAGATAAGTGAAGGCTCAAAGTAAATGACTGGCTGACAGTCAACAAGTGAGCGTTGTGGAGATTTCACCTCAGGTCTCCTCAGTTCTAAGTCCAGCATTCTAACCCCTGGGCCACATTTCTTCTTCAGAGCTCTTCTCCAACTCTGCCAGATTCTGAAAATGCTGAATTTGGTGAAACAGATCCTGAAATGTCTGTCAAAAATACCCAGCCCTGAGAATCAGAAGATAGCAGGTCGGGGGCACACCTCAATTTGTGCGTGGTAAATGTGAACCCCGCTTTATTTAGACCAAGGGGAGGGGAGTTCTGCAAATGTCCCTGTTACCAGGGCTTTTTTTGTAGCGGGAACTCCATTGTATGGGGCTCTTAGTGCAGGGCCTACTGTAAGCTCCAGGAGGATTGGCTACATAAGGGGTGTGTGGCCTAATAAGCAAAGGAGTTCCTGTTACAAAAAAAGCCCTGCCTGTTGCTATGTGGAAGCCATGGATTCCGTCCGCCGGGCTCTCTCCCTTGGGCTCTCACTCACATGAGGGTGCTGTATGTTTTCTCCTGGTAGAGCTGGTTGCGCACGTAGTCGATGTAGACGGAGAAGCTTTGCTTTGCATGTTCCTCCACAATGTCACAGACGTCTGAGATCTGCAGACTCTCGGCGAGGCGGCCCTCCAAGTCATGCAAAAATCTGATGGCACAGGAGGGGGGAGGAACTGGTGTTAGGAACAACCTCAAATGGGACACAGGGATTTTTTGGTGTAGTGGTTAAGTGTGCAGACTCTTATCTGGGAGAACTGGGTTTGATTCCCCACTCCTCCACTTGCAGCTGTTGGAATGGCCTCGGGTCAGCCATAGCTCCTCGCAGGAGTTGCCCTTGAAAGGGTGGCTGCTGTAAGAGCTCTCTCAGCCCCACCTACCTCACAGGGTGTCTTTTTTGGGGGTGGGGGGAAGGTAAAGGAGATTGTGACCACTCTGAGATTCAGAGTATAGGGTGGGATATAAATCCAACATCTTCTTCTTTCCTCATGGGACAGTGTTTAAAGATATGATCCTGTAATCACAAGGCGGGCTGAATTCCCAGCATGCTTGTGTTTGTGACTGACTGGGGGGGAGGTGAGGAGAATCACATGGTACAACCCCTCCAGAATGCCTATACAGGGCTGTACCATGCAATGCTTCTAAACCCATACCTCACCCAATAATGAACTCTAACAGGCTGGAAACACAATCCCAACTTTAGTTTCTTTTTAAAAGGAAGGGTGGAGATATTTTCAGGATGGATCAGATTTTTAAATTGTTTTTATTGTCTGATTGTTTTATGTCATAAGCTGCCCTGAGCCCACTTGTGGGGTAGAGGGGGGTATAAATTTAATTAATAATAATTAGCCTGAAACGGATTCTCTGGAGCATATATTTTTAAATTGTTCTTTGGAGCATATATTTTTCAATTGTTCTTTTCATACGGTGAGCCGAAGGGAAATTATTAGCCTGCTGTTGGAAAGGTTCCCTGGCAGATCAAATAAACTCAAAATTAGATTATCTTCTGTCAGATAGGAACTACCAAACAACAAGACATGTGGCTAGATTCTGTTCCCAGGTTTATAAAGAACGCAAAAAACAAGACAAATAGGCCAAACTGTAAATCTTTTAACAATTTTTAAAGCGACTTTTTAAAATGGTTTAAAGGGTTAAATAATAATCCTTTAAATTCTTTTTTTACTGTTATAACTCTCAAGTTCATCAAATTTTAACATGCAGATTCTTTGTGGAATTTTTTATAAGGTACTTTTAAGGTTGTTCTAGATGACTAAAATGTTCTGGTCAATGACTGTAATAATAAACTGGAGGTGTTTATTATGGTAATAACCACCACCACCACATGGTAAAGCCCTTCCAGAATGCCTGTGCAGGGCTGTACCATGCAAATCTTCAAAACCTGTACCTCAACCCGTAACGAACACTAATAGGCTGGGATTCTAGCCCCGCCTTCACTGGCGACCTTTTGTCTTTAGACTGGATTCCAGCTGGCAGGAGCCAAGGGGTCAGAGGGGAAGGGGAAGAGGCAGAGCTGACCTTTCGCTGACCTCCTTGACCTTGCGGATGTTGGAGAAGAGGATGCGGTGCTCCCGCAGGAGGATGGTGGATGCCAGTTCCCGAGACTCCATGAAGTGCTCGATTAGCAGAGTCAGCGACCGCAGGTAGGAGGCCTCCGACGTCACCACCTCAAAAAGGCTCTGGACGTGGGAAAGAAGAAATGCGGAGCAGCCAGGTCAGTGGTAGGAGAGGAACAGGGAGCAAATGAGGAGACGGCTAATACTAGTTTGGGTGGCTTCACACATGCTGAATAATGCACTTCCAATCCGCCAAGTTGCATTGTTTGCTTTTATTGGTTTTAATTGTTGTTTTACTGTTTTTAAAATGTTGTTATCTATCCTGAGCCATTTGGGAAAGGGTGGAATATAAATGATCTAAATAACAATAACAATAATACTGTATTTTATTGCATGAAATGGGTAAATCTGTTTGCAAACAATCTCTGGGTTAAAAATGTAGTATTAAATCTCTTCTACTTTTTCAAGAAAATAAGAAATTGGAGGGGTTGCTGGGGGGGGGGTTGCAGGGTGGAAGACCAAAAGTCCATCAATAAGCTCATAACAGATGGATTTGCACAAGTTCCAATCATTTTTCTCACAATGACATTTTTTTTCACACACCTTTTCCCACACATTTTTCACACACTTGTTTAAATGGGGGGGGGGGAATTCTACCCCACCTTCCCCAATGGACTCAAGGCAGATAAGTGGCATGTTACACTAAAACCAATGCCAGCCTCCAGGTGGGACCTGGGGATCTCCTGGAATTACAGCTCGTCTTCAGGTTACAGGGATCAGTTCCTCTGGAGAAAAGGGCAGCTTTGGAGGGTGGACTCTATGGCATTGAACTGCACTGAAGTCCCTGCCCTCCCCAGACTTCATTCCCAAATCGCCAGGAGTTTCCCAACCTGAATCTAACAACCCTATCCACCCCATCCCCCGCTGGTGGCCATGGGGGACAGGACAAAAGGAACCCATGAGGACTTATGGGAGACTAGAATCCGTCCCTGGCTTCCTCCTGCCTTGTTCTTCCTCCCTCTCTCCCATTTCTACCCATCCAGTCCCTCGACTTATCCTCCCAGTGTTGCTTCTACTGGCAGATCCCTATGGATGGATGGATGGAAGGAAGGAAGGAAGGAAGGAAGGAAGGAAGGAAGGAAGGAAGGAAGGAAGGAAGGAAGGGGAGGGAGGGAGGGAGGGAGGGAGGGAGGAAGGAAGGAATGAAGAGAGAAGGAAGGGAGGGAGGGAGGGAGGAAGGGAAAGGAAGGCAGCAAAAAAGGAAGGGAGGAAGAAAGCAAAAAAGGAAGGAAGGAAGGAAGGAAGGAAGGAAGGAAGGAAGGAAGGAAGGAAGGAAGGAAGAAAGAAAGAAAGAAAGAAAGAAAGAAAGAAAGAAAGAAAGAAAGAAAGAAAGAAAGAAAGAAAGAAAGAAAGAAAGAAAGGAAGGAAGGAAGGAAGGAAGGAAGGAAGGAAGGAAGGAAGGAAGGCAGCAAAAAAGAAAGGAAGGAAGGAAGCAAAAAAGGAAGGAAGGAAGAGAGAAGGAAAGAAGGAAGGGAGGGAGGAAGGGAAAGAAAGGCAGCAAAAAAGAAAGGAAGGAAGGAAGCAAAAAAGGAAGGAAGGAAGGAAGGAAGTAAGTAAGTTTTGGAATTGTTAGGTGACACCCAAGACGCCAGCAAGCCATTGTTGTTTTGAGAATCTGTGCAGGGACAGACACTGAACACACGAGCACATGAGCATGAACTTCCTTCTACTGAATCAAGCCATTTGCCCATCAAAGTTGGTTTTGCCTCCTCAGACTGGCAGCAGCTCTCCTGGGTCAGGCTAAGATCTTTCGCGTCACCTCCCACCTGATCCTTTTAACAGGAAGTGCCAGGGATTGAACCTGGGATCCATCTGCACGCAAGCAGATGCTCTCCCTTTAGGCCACAGCCCGTCCCCGTTGCAGGTTACTCTTGTGGGTGCTTCAAACTGCTCGGGAGGAGTGTTTACAGAAAGATGGGTCCCTACCAGTGTTCCCTCTAAGCTGAAGTTAGTGTGAGCTAGCTCGCAGTCTTTAGCCTCCAGTTCACACATTTTTGTCTTAGCTAAGGAACAAATGGCCCCAGAACAATCTAATTTATGCAGCAGCTCACAAAGTAGAATTTTTGCTCACAAGACTCCACAGCTTAGTGGGAGTATTGTTCCCTACTGCAGATTTTTTTCAGCATTGCTCTCCGGAATCTGCCTCAAGCAGCCACCCTCCGCTATCTGATATATGATAGCGTAAACATCTACTTCCCCCCCAAACTATCTGCTCTCCAAGCTGCATTTCCCGTCTTCAAAATTAAAAAGCCCAACATCACTGAACTGCTGCAACAGATGACACAGATATGCCTTGACCTTTGTCTTCAGCATTACCAAAAGGCCCTCTTTAAAAATAAGGGTCTTATAGACTCCGATGAAAGGTGGGCAGTTTTTTGCTCTCTTTGCAACCCCTTTTGGGGATGAATAAATCCGGAAGTATTATTCAGTGAGGATCTGTGGCTATTGCCTCTTGAAAAGCCTCAATTTGTGTCTCTCCCTTCATCAACCTTGATCTCTTGGCTTGTGCAAAGGATTTGGGGGATATCTCTGTTTGTGCAGGGAGAGATTCTTGCTTTTCCTGATCCCATCCAAAAGCTCACAGCAAGGAGCATAAGAACTGCTCCCCCCACCCTTCCCACAACTCCTCTGTGCTCGCCAGAGGGCTCAGGGTGAGGCAAGATCTTCTCTCCTCTCAGCTCAAATCCAGAGGAGGCAAGAAACAGCCGACTCTTCTCCAAATACCAGTGGGAATGAGGTCAGACCCTGCCTGTCCCTCCAGCACGCTGGCGCATGCAGAAGGCTCCAGGGAGAGAAATTCCCTGGTACTTGAGCCAGTGCAGGAAGGGAAGGGAAGGGAAGGGAAGGGGAGGGGAGGGGAGGGGAGGGGAGGGGGGAGGGAAGGGGGAAGGGGAGGGAGGGAGAGAGAGAGAGAAAGAAAGAGAGAGAGAGAGAAAGAGAGAGAGAGAGAGAGAGAGAAAGAGAGAAAGAGAGAAAGAGAGAAAGAGAGAAAGAGAGAAAGAGAGAAAGAGAGAAAGAGAGAAAGAGAGAAAGAGAGAAAGAGAGAAAGAGAGAAAGAGAGAAAGAGAAGAAAAAGAAAGAAAGAAAGAAAGAAAGAAAGAAAGAAAGAAAGAAAGAAAGAAAGAAAGAAAGAAAGAAAGAAAGAAAGAAAGAAAGCTAGCTAGCTCTTGGTGCTGTTTGTAGATTTTACTTCCATCCTGCCCTTACCCCAGGGGGTATTCACAGACCCTTCTTCCATTTCAGCTTTACAACAGTCTGTGAGGTAGGTTAAGGGTCACCTAGTGAGGTTTACGGGGTGGTGGCTGAATCAAGGGCACAGGCCCGTTATGCGGGGTTGCTGTTTCTTTTGGTTGTTTGGACCTCATCTCTCCAGAGTCCATCTCAAGCAGCTAACAGCACATCTTACTAGAGTCTGCCAGGGAGGCATAGGCATGCAGTGATACGGCAACTTTAAAAACAATTCAATTAAACCTCTTTCTAGCAGTAGATCTATACTGTAAAAAACATTGCAACAAGCACCCAGCAGACAAAATCAGGAGCAAAATCAGGGAGATCTACCCGCCTCCCTCTCTGCTGTCTGCTGGGCCACCAGTAAGGAAAACAATATTTTTTTAAAGTGGCATTGTGCTGAAAGAACATCACATCGTTGGTGTGATGACGATGTGACGCTCTAGGATTCAGACAAAACTCCATGGTTTTGCCATAGAGCTTTACCTGAATCCTAGACTGCAGCATTGGGTCATGCCAGGATCGTGACATCGCCTCTTGGCATTCTCCGGAAATATGCCTCCTATCCTAGCCCCTCCATCAGGGGTGCCAGCTTTAAGCAAAACAGACATAAAAGAAGCATCAGCAGATGCAAAAACAGACCAGCAATGGGTTAACAGGTCTAGTCAAAAGCCTGATCGGGGGGGAAATGTCAACTCTCGGTGCCCAAATGATTGTTGTAGTTCTTTAACCTTGATGAATCACCCATCCCGGCCAGTGCCAGGCTCTGGGTGATGTACAACATTAAAATAAAATACCTATATTATTATCAATAAAATCAGTTACATTAAAAAGAAATTACAAACCCCGATGGCTTTCATTTAAAGAAGAAGACGACTGCAGATTTATACCCCGCCCTTCTCTATGAATCAGAGACTCAGAGAGGCTCACAATCTCCTATATCTTCCCCCACCCCCCACAACAGACATCCTGTGAGGTGGGTGGAGCTGAGAGAACTCTTACAGCAGCTGCCCTTTCAAGGACAACTCCTGAGATAGCTATGGCTGACCCAAGGCCATGCCAGCAGCTGCAAGTGCAGGAGTGGGGAATCAGACCCAGTTCTCCCAGATAAGAATCCGCACACTTAACCACTACACCAAACTGGCTCTGTTAAGTGCTATTATTCACTTTGTCATTACATCAGCGTGTCAGTGGAACTTCAAGGGGGACCACCACTAAGAAGGCCCTGTCTCTGTTTGCTGTCCATGTCAATTCCATGGGCAGGTCACAGAGATCTGAAGCTTTTGTAGCCTACCCTTTCATTACAGCTCAGGGGAAGGTGAGCCGCACAGGGACTTCACCTGTGATTCAACCGTTCAATCTAGCTCCAAGAGCCCCACCCCAGGTACATGCGCTCAGAGGTTCTGCTGAAGCTTCCTAACCCCTGTGCTCAGTTTGGAAACATTTCCAGCCTTTTATAATGCATGCCATGGCTCAGCTCCAGGTCTGGCGTCTTCACTTAGATGATCTCAGGTAACAGGAATTGGGAAAGACCTTGCTTTGCCTGAAGCCCCGGAAAGCTACTGTGCTTGTTGGAACAGACAGTCCTGAACTGGATGGACCAATAGTCTGATTCAGCATAAGGCATGCTGATAGGCCACCTTCTCAGCATCACCACTGCCATCTTCTAGGTAAGAAACAGAGCAAGAATAAAGGGTGGCTTGCCTAACACCTCCACAGGAATCCATGGCAGAGGTCAGACGATTTGAATGCTGGTCAGAAATGCCCAATATCTGGCTTAAATTTATTTAAACGATGTATTAGCTGCCTTTCTTCCCATGGAACTCAAGGGGGCTGCCACCAAAAAGGCCCTGTCAAGTGCACCCACCATTGGGCTTCTCTGATTGATGGGACCGTCAGGAGGGCCTCTCTCTCTCTGATCTTAATTCCCGGGCAGGAACAAATGAGAGAAGATGGTCCTTCCAATCCCTAGTCCCAAACCATGTAGGGATTGACAGATGCTGGATTAAGTTGCTGATCATACAGAACTTGTTGAGGGGAGAAACAGCCCATAACAAAGGTAAGGCAGGGCGCGAGAGGGATCGATACCACGGTGCCTCCTGGGGGACTCACCTCCTGCATCTTCCTCTCCTCAGAGTTCATGTTTCCCAGCAGGCCGCTCTCTCGCACTGCCGGCAGCTCCTGCCACAGCGTGCTGTGAGGGACAGGGCCGCGAGGCCCAGCGGGACCTTCGCCGGGGGACGGGGCCCCGTAGTCCGAGCTGCTGAAGCTGCTGTTGCGAGGGACCGTTTGCCTCTTGATCTCCTTGGAGATGACGGCCTGGCGGTACGTTTGGTACAAGGGCTCTGCAGAGGGGGAAAGACACGGGCAGAAGGTTGAGAGGAAAGAGAGGCGGGGATGGCACTGCTTTACAGAGGCGAGGCGAGCAGGCCCGGCGCTAGGGGTTCTGGCACCCCTAGGCCAAGGCTTGTTCCCCCGCACCGCCGGGGGGGGGCTTCTTCTCACGTGCGGCCCGGTGACATCATCATGCGGGCGTGCTCTGCTGGCCCTGTCAGCTCTCTCTGAAGGAAGGGGGGAGGGCTGGGCAAGGGGCGTTCCTGAAGATTTAGGGGTGGAGCCTGGAGAAGGCGGTGTTTGGGGAGGGGAGGAGCCTCAGTGGGGCATCGAGCCAGAGAGTCCGCCCTCCAAAGCATCTCTTCTCTCCTGGAGAACTGATCTCTGAAGATCAGCTGTGGAATCAGAGTCAGAAGGGGCCATACAGGCCGTCAGATCAACCCCTGCTCAGTGCAGGATCAGCCTAGACCAGGGTGGCTAGACTTGCTTAACGTAAGAGCCACACAGAATAAATGTCAGATGTTTGAGAGCCGTAAGATATGAATGTCAGATGAAAGTGAAAGACAGAAGGGAAGGAGGGAGGGGGGAAGGAAGGGAGGGAGGAAGGAAGGAAGGAAATAGATGGGGAAAGAGGAAGAGATGCAGAGAAAGCAACTTTAAATGAATTCTCTAAGCTGCTGGCTGGCTTGGCTTGGAGAAGTGATTTAAAGAGAAATCCCTTCACTTAGTTGGCTTATGGGGCGGTGGAGGCTTCAAGAGCCACAGAATATGAGAGAAAGAGCCACATGTGGTTCCCGAGCCGCAGTTTGGCCACCCCCGGCCTAGACCCCGAAAAGTGTTTGTCCAACTGCTGTTTCAAGACTGCCAGGGAGGGGGAGCTCAGCATCCCCCTAGGGAGCTGATTCCAACTCTTGAACAACTCTGACTGTAAAAAAAAAGTTTTTTCCTAATATTCAGCTGGTACCTTCCAGCCCTTAATTTAAACCCGTGATTGCGAGTCCTCCCTTCTGCAGCCAATGGGAACGGTTCCCTGCCCTCCTTTAAGGGACGGCCCTTCAGGTACTTCCAGAGAGCCATCCTGTCCTCCCTCAACCTCCTCTTCTCCAGACTGAAGATTCCCAAGTCCCTCAGCCTTTCCTCCTAGGGCAAGCAGGGGGTGGCCAAGCTTGCTTAACGTAAGAGCCACACAGAATAAATGTCAGAGGTTTGAGAGCCACAAGAGATGAACGTCAGGTGTCGAAGAGCCACAGAAAGGAATGAAAATAGATGGGGGAGGGAGGGAGAGGTGGAAAGAAAGCCATTTGAATTTTAAATGCATTCTCCAAACTGCCGGCTAGCTTGGAGAAGGGATTGAGAGAGAGGAATGCCTTCTCCAATTCGGCCAACAGGGTGGGGCTGGAGGCTCCAAGAGCCGCACAATATGTGTGAAAGAGCCACATGTGGTTTCCGAGTCTCAGTTTGGGCACCCCTGGCCTAGGGCTTTACAGAAACACAGTTCTCTTCGTCAGATGCATCTGTGTTTCTCGAAAGTTTATGCTACAATAAAATTTGTTAAGTCTTAAAGGCACTACTGGACTCTTTACTATTTTGCAGCAATAGGCAAACATGGCTATCTCCTCTAGATCTATGACTCGTAGGGCTTATGAGTCCAGCAGTTCCCTTGGAGGAAACGGCTGCTTTGCAGAGTAGATTCTATGGCACCATAACCCACTAAGGTCCCTCCTCTCCCCAAACCCTGCTTTCTTCAGGTTTGATCCCCCAAATCTCCAGGCATCTCCTGATGCAGATTTGGCAACGCCGGGGCTTTTTTTGTAGCAGGAGCTCATTTGCATATTAGGCCACACCTCTCTGATGTAGCCAATCCTCCAAGAGCTTACAGGGCTCTTAGTACAAGGCCTACTGTAAGCCTAATATGCAAAGGAGTTCCTGTAGCCTAATATGCAAAGGAGTTCCTGCTAAAAAAAAAAGCTCTGAGCAACCCTATGCAGGATGGTCAAGAGGAGTGGCATTTTCGGCTCCCCCTCAGGCAGCAAAAGGTCTTGATCTGCATTCCCCTCTCCCCGCAGATCTTTTCATGCTCTCAGTTCCTACTTACCATCCTGTAAGCAGAGTCCCCAGTCCGGGCCTTTAGGGGACAGCACTGAAGAAGGTCTAAAACAGACAGAAAGCAAATGCAACAGTAAGTAACCAGCAACCCTAAAAACCTTTTATTTAAAGGATAAGATTAAGGGTCTGTGGAATCCAGCAATCATAAGAACGTAAGAGAAGCCAGGCTGGATCAGGCCAATGGCCCATCTAGCCCAACACTCTGTGTCACACAGTGGCCAAAAAACTAGGTGCCATCAGGTGCCATCTAGTATTCAGTGGGGCCAGAATACTAGAAGTCCACACCTATGAACATATTAAGCTGCCTTATACTGAATCAGACAGTCGGTCCATATAAGTCAGTATTGTCTACTCAGACTGGAAGCGGCTCTCCAGGGTCTCAAGCTGAGGTTTCCCACACCTATTTACCTGAACCCTTTTTAGTTGGAGATGCTGGGGATTGAACCTGGGACCTTCTGCTTGCCAAGCAGATGCTCTGCCACTGAGCCACCATCCCTCCCCAAAGTCCTCACACTGTTGCCCTTCCCAAGCACCAAGAAGACAGAGCATCACTGCCCCAGACAGAAAGTTCTATCTATAACCTGTGGCTAATAGCCACTGATGGACCTCTGCTCCAGATGTTTACTCAGACTCCTCTTGAAGCTGTCCTTGCTTGCAGCTATCACCACCTCCTGTGGCAGTGAATTCCATGCATTAATCACCCTTTGCGTGAAGAAGGACTTCCATTTATCTGTTCTAACCCGACTGCTCAGCAATTTCATTGAATGTCCACGAGTTCTTGTATTGTGAGAAAGGGACAGAAGTACTTCTTTCTCCGGCTGCTCCATCCCATGCATAATCAGGGTTCAGAGGCTGCTTCCACTCAGAAGTGTGGGACACAGGAAGGCCTGTTTCAAGAGAACTTCCACCCAACTCATGGGCCTCCTGGAGCATTCACCTTCAAGCTGGAAACAACAGCAGAACTGCAGGTTCGTGTGTCTTTGCTTTTATTTTTAGGCTGCATGAAAGATTTTATAAATTTCCCAGCGACTCTCTTTGCAATGCATTTCCCCACCCCCCCTTTGCTGCCCACGTTGTCCTCTGCTGAGAACCGGTAACAGGGGTGGAACAGCTCATTCATCCTCCACGCGTCTCTCGCCGGCGCTCTTTTCTCTAACTGTGCACCTTTTCACTGCTTTCCCCGTGTGTTATTTATAGTGTGCCTTCATACGCCATTAACTCACATCGGGGAAGTCTTTGCATCTGTGTCCTTCTAGGGCAAACTGAGATGGGATGGCATCCTCGTGTCTGATACGGGGGCGCTGCTGCCATTTTAAAAGCTACTTAACAATGCCATGCCGCAACGCGGCAAAAGAGCTGCACTCGAAAGGCCCAAAGGCGGGGGAGAAGAGTGTCTTGTCCCACTGCACAGCAGTCCCAATTGGGTCTTTGCAACATTTTTAAATTGCCCATTTGGGGCTTTAAAAGGGCAGTAGCATCCTCATGTCAGGAACGAGGCTGCCCCATCAAATTTGGCCCTCAGTTGTCCTTGTGGGAAGAAACGGCCCAGATTACCCAAACCCAGGGCTTTTTAGTAGCAGGAAGTCCTTTGCATATTAGGCCACGCCCCCTTGATGTAGCCAATCCTCCTGGAGCTTACAGTAGGCCCTGTACTAAGAGCCCTGTGAGCGCTTGGAGGATTGGCTACATCAGGGGTGTGTGGTCTCATATGCAAAGGAGTTCCTGCTACAAAAAAGGTCTTACTAAAAGCCCATCGCTCAAAGCACAAAGGACAGCTACAACTATTTCCCTCCTGATCCCTCTTCATAGATTATGCATGGGATGGAGAAAGTAGAGAAAGAAGTACTTTTCTGCCTTTCTCACAATACGAGAACTCGTGGGCATTCAATGAAATTGCTGAGCAGTCAGGTTAAAACGGATAAAAGGAAGTACTTCTTCACTCAAAGGGTGATTAACATGTGGAATTCACTGCCGCAGGAGGTGGTGGCGGCTACAAGCATAGCCAGCTTTAAGAGGGGATTGGATAAAAATATGGAGCAGAGGTCCATCAGTGGCTATTAGCCACAGTATATATATATATATATATATATATGTGTGTGTGTGTGTGTGTGTTGGCCACAGTGTGACACAGTGTTGGACTGGGTGGGCCATTGGCCTGATCCAACATGGCTTCTTTTATGTTCTTCTAGCTCCTGCATCACTAGAACATATGAACATACGAAGCTGCCTTATACTGAATCAGACCTTTGGTCCATCAAAGTCAGTATTGTCTTCTCAGACTGGCAGCGGCTCTCTGGGATCTCAAGGTGCACACCTATTTGCCTGGATCCTTTTTAGTTGGAGATGCTGGGGATTGAACCTGGGACCTTCTGCTTCCCAAGCAGATGCTCTACCACTGAGCCACCGTCCCTCACCTGACTGGCAGCGGCTCTCCAGGGTCTCAAGCTGAGGTTTTTCACACCTATTTGCCTGGACTCTTTTTTGGAGATGCCAGGGATTGAACCTGGGACCTTCTGCTTCCCAAGCAAATGCTCTACCACTGAGCCACCATTCCTCCCCCCCAAAAAACTAGGGACTGGAATTAATTAAATTAATTATCATATGAAGGGCTTCTTTTTTTTTTGTAGCAGGAACTCCTTTGCCCATTAGACCACAGACCCCTGATGCAGCCAATCCTCCAAGAGCTTACAGGGCTCTTAGCACAGGGCCTACGGTAAGCTCTTGGAGGACTGGCTAAATTAGGGGTGTGTGACCTAATATGCAAAGGAGTTCCTGCTACAAAAAAAGCCCTGATCATATGGCATTGTGTGTAGAATAGCACGGGCACTCAACTCAGATGGCTGAGTATAGAAGTTGCATCTCAACTCAATATGAATCATATAACAGAATATCTCATAAAAAGCCACTAGGCCAGGCATGTTCGGCTCTAGGAGCCTTCTTCAGTGGCCTAAAACCAAGTAGTGCACGCTTAAAACAAATTGTAAAACTTAAGGGCCAAGGCTGGTTTGTAGTATTTCAATGAGAGGAGGGCTTCACGTGAAAATCAGGATGTAGATAATTCTGTGCCAGCCCACAAAGAGGACAGCATCTCTCTCCAATTATTCTGTCTCTGGCCAGCTATCCAACATCTCCCTGTGTGCTAATGTAGATCAAGACTCTATAGGCTGGATTTTAGGATCTCTATGTATCTATCTTGTTTTTAATTGTCGACTGTTATGTTGTGTAATAAACACTTTATTTTGAACTTTGTTATACTCGGCCTTCCGTTTACATGGTCGGGCTTCTTGTTTCGTCTTCATGGTGTGCAGAATAGTCAGGAGATCCTAAGACTGTCCGGCAACCAGAAGTTCTAACTCTTTTAGCATCACACACCACTAAGTGGCGTGCTAGACTTGTTTTTGAGGCAACAGAGCTTTCAGCGACGGTTTGCCATTTCCTGCATCACACCCCTGGTATTCCTTGGAGGCCACCCTTCCAAATAGTAGCCAAGGCAGACCCTGCTTAGCTTCTGGGATCTGACGGGATCGGGCTAGCCGCTACAGACCCCAGAGGGGCTCACACAGGTGCACCTTGCAAAATTTCTTTCAAAACTTGGGGCTGGAAGAGGGAGAGCGCCAACATACCTGTCCTTTGGGGTCTCTGCGTCAGATTCACCTGAAGCTGGGCAGTCCGTTTCACAGCTACCTGGAGAGAGAAATTCTGCAGAATTAGGGCTGGATTAGACAAAACGTGTCCTGATTTCTCCTCTATCTATGGTGGGGGATAAAGAAGAAGACCACAGATTTATACCCCGCCCTTCCCTCTGAATCAGAGTCTCAGAGCAGCTAACGATCTCCTTTCTCTTCTTCCCCCACAACAGACACCCTGTGAGGTGGGTGGGGCTGAGAGGGCTCCCACGGAAGCTGCCCTTTCAAGGACAATTTCTGCAAAAGCGATGGCTGATCCAAGGCCACTCCAGCAGCTGCAAGTGGAGGAGTGGGGAATCAAAGCCGGTTTTCCCAGATAAGAGTCTGCACACTACACCAAACTGGCTCTCTTGGATTTTAGCATCTCTATGTATCTATGTATGCAAAGAGGGGGAGAAGGGTGCATCCATTCTTGCCGCCCACCCAGCGTGCCGGTTCCACCTCCAAACATCCAGCTTGAAGTCTGAAGCAAGCATTCTCAACGATGAACCAAAAGGTTATACCATAAACCAGGCCCGTAGTCAGAAAATTCCGGTTGGGGGGGTCCACGGAAAAATGTTTTGGATGGAGGCCCCCACCCCTCTGGCGGCCTCCCCTCTCTCCACCACCACTTTTCTCCCCGTGGCTCTGGCAGCCCCGCCCCCCTCCACACGGCACCTCCCTCCCTCCTCCCCACTCACCCACTGTAAAGAGCGGGCTCCTGGGGCTCTTGCAGGGTGCCCCCCTTCCGATCACATGATCGGCTGGAAAAGCCGCTCCAAAGCCGATGGCATCTACGTCGGCTTTCCAGTGCGATCAGCAAGTTCAGCGCCAGGGAGGCTTTTCCAGCCAATCGCGTGATCGGGGGGGGGGGGGGGTGTCTTGCAAGAGCCCCAGAAGCCCGCTCTTTACAGTTTCGCCCGGTGGGTGAGTGGGCACGGAGGGGAGCTGCCAGAGCCATGAGGAGAAAAGTGGCGGCGGAAAGAGCAGGGGTCAGGGAAAGAAGGGGCAATAAAGGTCCAAGAAGGGGATTGGCTGGAGGGGCCATGCCCCCCTGGGATACGGGTCTGCCATAAACCCAGACTGGATGGATCCTGTGGCGGAACAGGCCCGATTCGACCTTCAGACTCGGTCCCGTCAGCTCCCCCTTGAGTTGCCAACTCCTGGAGGGAGCTATTCTTCCTCCTGCCACTAGGGAACGCTGCCAGCACCTGCTCAATTGAGGGGTTCCTGACTAAGAGGAATAGGACTCCCAATCCCCCTTTCCAGTGTTGAGGCCTGGCCTTGAGGTCCTCTGCTTCCCAGCACCTGGTTATGTACAGCTTTCGGGTAAAAACTAAAAGCGGTCATTGTGCGGCTCGTAAGTCCCTGCTGAGAGACATTGCTGTATTCCTGCCATGCTAGGTAACTCAAACAAGCGAGCCCAGCCACAGACTTCGCCGCGGGGAATGTCGCAAATATTCCAACCAATTTCATCAAAGGGAGGGAATTCCTTCCCAATAGCCAAATACGGCTGCCTCTGTACAGCTTTGGGGTAAAACTAAAAGCGGTCATTGTGGCTCGTAAGCGCCTGCTGGGAGATACTGCTATACTCCTCTCATACTCCAACTTCACTTGATATTTCCTTCCCTCACAGAGCGCAGCTGTTACCTTGACTCTGGTGTTCATCCACTGAGGCGTTCTCCAAGGGCGGCGGGGGCTGAGTTGGCGCCGGGGGCAGCCCCTGAGGCAGTGGAGGAGGAGGCTGGGCCGGGGGAGGGGGAGTCAGGGTGGCAGGAAGCTGGCAGGAAGTAAGCGGGCTAGACTGCTGGTGAGGGAGCGGCACAGGCGGTGACGTCTGGGAAGAAGGCGGGGGCGGTGGGGGCTGGGAGGGGGGCGACAGGAGGAGGCCTTCCCCGGCAGAGACGGGCGAGATGTCGTTTGGAACGTGGCTGGACTCAAGGGGGAACTGGAGGGAACCCCTGCGGGGAAAGGAAAGGGGCCCCAAGGAGCTGCGAGGCGGTTTCACCGGGGCTTTGGGTGGGATGGCGGGGGGCACAGGCTCGCTGTCGAAAAAGGCCGGGGACCCGCCCTTGCTGCGGCGGGGGGGCTTGGGCATCAAGGGGGGACAACGTGGGGGCAGGGGCTCAGCCGTGGAGCGATACCCCGTCAGCACCACGCTGCCCTCGGCGTGCCCATTCGCTGAGGGCGGCGGGTCAGGGGGTTTCTTGCTCCGAGGAGAACGATGGGATTTGAGGGCCCTGCCGCCTTTGGCGGGTGGCTTGGCGGGCGGGGGGTTGAGCACCAGGAGGTGGCGAAAGTGCGTCCCTCCCTCGTCGGCAGAGGACGACAGATCTGAGGCAGGCCCTTCCTCGCCGTCCTCTCGTTCGGCTCGTTGAGAAGGTGCCGGAACCCATGTCAAGACCATGCCTGGCCGCTGCTGATGGCAGACGCAGGGACAGGCCGAGGGGCAGGAAACACGGGATTCGATGCCATTCTGCTCCACTGTGCTCGATGTGGAGAGAGGGGTGTCCTCACTAGAATCTGCAGAAAGAAAAGAAACAAAAGGAGGAGGAATTATAAGAGGACGCATATATGATACAAGGAGCTGCTGTTCTGTATTGCGAAGGCTTAATGCCCTCAAAGCGATAGGGTTGCCAACTCCAGGTTGAGAAATTCCTGGAGATCTGGGGGTAAAGTCTGGGAAGGGCAGGTTTTGGAGAGGGGACCTCATTTGAAGACTGTAGATTTATACCCCACCCTTCTCTTTGAATAGGAGTCCCGGAGCGGCCTACAATCTCCTTTATCTTCCTCCTCCCACAACAGATACTCTGTGAGGTGGGTGGGGGGAGAGCTCTGACAGAAGCTGCCCTTTCAAGGACAACTCTGCGAGAGCTATGGCTCACCCAAGGCCATTCCAGCAGCTTCAAATGGAGGAGTGGGGAATCAAACCCAGTCCTCCCAAATAAGAGTTTGTGCACTTCACCACTACACCAAACTGGTTATGAAGCCACTCCCAAGCAGGGGAACTGAGGTCTGTGGTTTGGAGATCAATTGTAATTCTATGGAGATCTCCAGCTCCCACCGAGAGGTTGGCAACCCTACTTGGGCCTTTAGGATAAAGCCTATCTAAAAAGCAGAAACCGCTGTTTCACAATCCCACCCAACAATGAAGTAATTTTGAAGAATTCGACATTTCAGGAATTTGAACTTTCAGTTTCAAAGAAAAGGGTTCACGTTTCTAGTCCACCTGGTTACTTATGCTTTGAAGCACACGGACAAGAGGCCAATGAGTGAAGCTGCAATGCCAGGAGGCGGGAGGCTGTTTGCCTCTACAAAAGCAGATCATGAAAAAATACCTAAAGTCAAATCCCAAAGGAAACTGTGTTCTATGGTCCGCTACATTCAAAATTCTATACAAAATTATTAATGCATTCCACGATTGAACAAACAAATTACAAATGAAGAGCAACGGTCCAAGGGCTAAAACAGCCTCAGCAGGTGTATATTGGCAATGTCCTTGAAGTAACCATAAGCAGTCTTCCACAGAAGTACAAGTTGGCCCAAATTATACATATACAATGCAATTTCCAGATGTCTCAGGCGTTTCAAGGATGTAGCCCATCCTCAGGTAAGAGCCAGTTTGATGTAGCGCAGGGGTGGCCAAGGGTAGCTCTCCAGATGTTATCTGCCTACAACTCCCATCAGCCCCAGCCATTGGCCATGCTGGCTGGGGCTGATGGGAATTGTAGGCAAAAAACATCTGGAGAGCTACCCTTGGCCACCCCTGATGTAGTGGTTAAGTGTGCAGATTCTTATCTGGGAGAACCAGGTTTGATTCCCCACTCCTTCACATGCAGCTGCTGGAATGGCCTTGGGTCAGCCATAGCTCTGGCAGAGTTGTCCTTGAAAGGGCAGCTGCTGTGAGAGCCCTCTCAGCCCCACCCACCTCACAGGGTGTCTGTTGTGGGGGAGGAAGTTAAAGGAGATTGTGAGCCGCTCTGAGATTCGGAGTGGAGAGCGGGATATAAATCCAAAATCTTCATCTTCTTATTATTCTTCCAATCCAGTGCAATTCTCCTAAATCAAGTTTTACACACTCATTATGTTAGACTTCTAATCTGAGATCCCGACTAATAACTTCTCGCAGCCACACAGCTTCACATGATTCAAATTCTAAGGAAGGGCTACGTCGTTGAAACGCGTAGTCTTCTGCGGAAGACTACTTATTGTTCCTTCAAGGACATGGCCAATATACACCTGCTGAGGCTGTTTTAGCCCTTGGACCTTTGCTCTTCACTTGTCATTTGTTTGTTCAATCGTGGAACACATTAATAATTTTGTATAGAATTTTGAATACAGCGGACCACAGAACACAGTTTCCTTTGGAATTTGACTTCAGGCACCTTATAACTGTGTTATCCTTCCGGTACATTCTGATCACGAAAAATAAGCACTGAGCAGGGCTTCTTTTGTAGCAGGAACCCCTTTGCATATTAGGCCACACACCCCTGATGTAGCCAATCCTCCTTTCAGTAGGCCCTGAAAGAAGAGCCCTGTAAGCTCTTGGAGGATTGGCTACATCAGGGGGTGTGGCCTAATATGCAAATTAGTTCCTGCTACAAAAAAGCCCAGAGACTAAGTTTTGTCCAGTGCAGAAACCTCAGGTTTATTTATTTTTCCAGTGTAGAGCCCTCACAGGTCTCAAAGTCACACAAGGCTTATTGAGCCAGCGATCATCTTCTGGGCCAAGGCAAGAAGGCTCACACCCAGGGCTTCTTTTTTTGTAGCAGGAGCTCCTTTGCATATTCGGCCACACAACCCTGATGTAGCCAATCCTCCAGGAGCTTACAGTAGGCCCGATACAAAGAGCCCTGTAAGCTCTTGGAGGATTGGCTACATCAGGGGGCGTGGCCTCATATGCAAAGGAGCCCCTGCTACAAAAAAAGCCCTGCCAGCAGTTAAAGGATACGACCGTTGTACCCTTGCTCACTTACCCAGCTGCCCCTGGACTTCTTTTTCCTCCCCCATCTCCCGTTCCCCATTCTCAGCCACGGGGACGGGGATCTGGCTGCCATTCAAAGTCGGCCGCGTCGGCTTGTCGGCCTCGTCCTTCTCCGGATCCACATGGTCAAAACGAACCACAATCTTCCGCACGGCTCCCGAGTTCTGCAGGATGTGGAGCTGCCGCTCGGTGCTGCACGGGGGTTCGACGACCTTGCGGCATCCATCATTTGCCACAGAGCCCTCCGGCGGCAAAGGTGGGGTGGGGCCACGGAGCAGCTTGCTCGAGTCCGGCCGGGGAGGCAGATAAGGCCGGGGCCTGGTGGGCGGGCGAGGTTTGATGATGCGCGTGGGTTTCTGGGAGGGAGGGGTGGCTGGAGGCAGGGGGTCCATGGACGACATCTTCACCGAGAAAGCGTCACGGGTTGGAGCGCTGGAATTTCATGTCCTGCAAAGATGGACGGGGTTAGAGGAATTTGCGAGGTCTGATCGCTTTAATATCTTACTGCTGTCATACAGACTTATAGAGGAGGGGTGGCCAATGGTAGCTCTCCAGATGTTTTTTGCCTACAACTCCCATCAGCCCCAGCCACTGGCCAGGCTGGCTGGGGTGGATGGGAGTTGTAGGCAAAAAAAAATCCGGAGAGTTACTGTTGGCCACTCCTGTTATAGAGGATGGTGCAGAGTTGCTTTCTGTTGCCCCAGAAGAGCAAACCGAAACCAACAGCTTGAAATTAAATCAAAGGAGTTTTCCGCTGAACATTAGGAAGAACTTCCTGACAGAGCAGTTCCTCGGTGGAACCAGCTTCCTCGGGAGGTGGTGGGCTCTCCTTCTTTGGAGGTTTCTAAACAGAGGCTAGGCGGCCATCTGACAGCAAAGATGATTCTGTGAACATAGGCAGATCATGAGAAGGAGGGCAGGAAGGGTTGCATCCGTGCTTAGTTCTCATGGTCGCTTCTTACACACCCCGGGAAATGTTGTTCACCTCTTTGGAGTCAGGCAAAAATGTTCTCCAGGCCAGTTTAGTCAGGGATCCTGGAGGGTGGGTTGGGTTGTTGTTGTTTTGCCAACTTCTGGGCATGGAGCAGTCGTCACGGGGAGTGCGGGGGGGGGGGCATTTGTGAGTTTTCTGCATTGTGCAGGGGGTGAGAATAGATGACCCTGGAGGTCACTTCCAACTCTATGATTCTATCATTCTTAACCTCATCTTCCTGCTACGTATGAAGAAGACCCAAGTTTTTTGAAGATCACGGACTGGTCCTGTGAAGGAGTTACGTGAAGGAGAGGAACATTCAACCGAGGGTTGCCACCAGCATGGGATGGAGTGGGTAGAAGTGCCAGATCCATGCTGGGAAACTCCTGGAAATTTGGGAATGGAACCTGAAGAGGGGAGGGACCTCAGTGGGGTACAGTGCCCGAGGACCCACCTTCCAAAGCTTCCATTTTCCCCAGAGAAACTGAATCCCATAGCCCAGAGATCAGCTGTCATTCTGGGGGGTCTCCAGGTTCCACCTGGAGGCTGGCATCCCTCATTGAACCACACCTTGAACCATGAGGAAAGATGGGATAAGAGATGTCGTAGCGGAGTAATTTAGTTCACCACCCCTTTCTTTTTCTTTTCACTTTGCAAATTTTTATCTTCACAGAACGCATAATAATCAACAGCAACAACATAAACAAACAAAAAAATTACACAGCCATTCAATACAATACTTACAAAACTACAAACAATACACCAACTGAGGATGGAGGATGGAGGTTTTTACATATATACTAATCAAATACACATTCATAAGTGCCTTTTGTACCCCACTATTTATATTTAAATCTTTATCGTACTCAACTTTCTATTCTTTTTTTACATAGCCATTCACAAAATAAAGACCACTTTCCTACTACTTTTCTCCCTTTCTCACAATACAAGAACTCGTGGGCATTCAATGAAATTGCTGAGCAGTCGGGTTAGAACAGATAAAAGGAGGTACTTCTTCACCCAAAGGGTGATTAACATGTGGAATTCACTGCCACAGGAGGTGGTGGCGGCTACAAGCATAGCCAGCTGCAAGAGGGGGTTAGATAAAAATATGAAGCAGAGGTCCATCAGTGGCTATTAGCCACAGTGTGTAGATATATGTATATGTGTGTGTGTGTATATATATAAATTGGCCACTGTGTAATACAGAGTGTTGGACTGGATGGGCCACTGGCCTGATCCAACATGGCTTCTATTGTGTTCTTATGTGACACAGAGTGTTGGACTGGATGGGCCACTGGCCTGATCCAATGTGGCTTCTCTTATGTTCTTACTTGTTTGTTAGTCTCTTCTTTCAACATATCACTCAAGGTGTCCATTTCTGCTCTATCCAATATCATAACTAACAAATCACCCATTGTTGATAACTCTTCCCCCCCCCAAAAAAAATCTTGCCAATAAAATTCTAGCCACACTATATATAGTATCATATATTCCAGTTGTTTCTCCATCTTATGTGGTAACAAATTTAATAAAAACAATTCTGGTTTAAAAGGGATGGCAACTTTACATACTTTTTGCAGTAACTCATGTACTTTAATCCAATAACTCTGACGCTTTTACATAACCAGCATACATGAAAATACGTGCCTATACGATTATCACACTTCCAGCATAAATCTGAAAGATCTGGATACATTTTTGCCAATTTTTTCCAGCTTGGTAAAGCATCTTGTATACATTTTCTTTCAAAAGCAATTGATTTCGTAATTTTTATATTTACTTTCCATAGCTGGGACCACCTCTCTAAGTCAATGCTATAACCAAAATTTCTAGCCCATTTTAGCATTACCTCTTTCACTTTGTCATCAGTCATCCCTTTCTGAAAGCATCCGACCAGTAACAGCAACTTGGTGGTCTCCAACCCAAATAGAAACCACGGCTAAACCTAGCGTCTAAGAACTGACAAGACTGAGCTGGTCTGGGCTAGGCTGAGAGAAAGCGATCAGGCCCGTATTTCCCAGAGAGCTTTGTAACAAAATGGAGGCTTGTACAAGATTCTCATCTTAGCCCAGCTCTTTAACTGCTACAACCACACCGGCTGCAAAGGAACGGAGAGACATACTTAGGGATGGGCCTAGATACGGGATGAGAGATGCGGGGAAAGTAGAAACATGGGTGGGGGGATTTCCCCCCATTTTTTGCCCTGAAGCCTTAAGAGCATAAGAGAAGCCATGTCGGATCAGGTCAGTGGCTCATCCAGTCCAACACCCTGACACCCAGTGGCCAAAACAACAACCCTAAAAAGAAACCCCTTCCCCAGACAGAAAACTTCCTTGCTGGCAGACTGAATCAGCTTCCCCAAACCCTCTGCGCAGACAGACACATGGGATTCCTGGAAGGGTTTGCCCAGGCCCTGCTCTACTATATCAGTCATCGCCACTCCGCCTGTGGAGTGTGCATCCTGCCCTTGGGGGTAGTTTGCACACGCTGGCCCGGCTGACACTAATGGCCCCCTCGGCCAGCCGCCAGGGCCGGCTCTCCGGCCAGACCGCATTCTCCGGGTGCGGCTCACACTTCCAGCTGGGAAAGATATCGCAACAGGATTACGCAGCTGCCTCCCTGGAGGTTGCCTCAGCAATTTGGAAACGAAACGAAGGAGATCCGGAGCAAGCCGAAAACGACGCTGACCCCAGTGCAGGATTATAGGGGAGGTCACAAAGGATGAAATGCTGTTCCCGTTCACTGTTCTCATACCTCTGCCAGGGCTGGATGAGGAAAGAGTCATACACGGGGCACGGGTAGCACCTGAAGGCATTTGCCTCCTTAAATCACTTTTCCAAGCCAAGACAGCTAGCGGCTTGGAGAACGCATTTAAAGTTAAAGTTGCTTTCTTTCCACCTCTCCTCTCTCCCCGTCTATTTTCCATCCTTCCTTCCAGCTCTCAAACATCTGACATTTAATCTACGTGGCTCTTGCATTTAGCAAGTTTGGCCACCCTTAGCCCAGCATCATCTGAAGCCACCTCAGATGCTACAGCGAGGACTGGGTGGATTGGAGGGGAAGAGGAGTTCAACAAGAGCATTAGTGCTCCAGGAGGGTAATCTTGTATAGAAGAACCTATGACGAACCCTTCTGGATCAAAACAATGGTCCATCTAGCCCAGCATTCTGTCTCATACAGCCAGTTCCTCTGGAGGTCATCAACAGGGCACAGAGGCCGAGGCCCTTCCCCAACGTTGCCTCCTGGCTCTGGGATTCAGACGATTAGTGCTACTGAATGAGGAGGTTCTTATAATCCACCCTGACTAGTAGCCATGGATAGACTTATCCTCCACTAACGTATCTAATCCCCTTTGAAAGCTGTTTATTCCTGGGGCCATCACTACATCCTCTGGTATACTGATTACAGCATGTTAGATTAGCCCCAGGGAAGAGCCCCGTGGCGCAGTGTTAAAGCTGCAGTACTGCAGTCCTAAACTCTGCTCGCGACCTGAGTTCGATCCCAGCGGAAGCTGGTTTCAGGTAGCCGGCTCAAGGTTGGCTCAGCCTTCCATCCTTCCGAGGTCGGTCAAATGAGTCCCCAGCTCGCAGGGGGGAAAGCATAAAAGACTGGGGAAGGCAATGGCAAACCACCCCGTCAAAAGTCTGCCGTGAAAACGTTGTGAAAGCAACATCACCCCAGAATCAGAAACGACTGGTGCTTGCACAGGGGACCTTTCCTTTCCTTTCCTTTCCTTTCCTTTCCTTTCCTTTCCTTTCCTTTCCTTCCTGTGCTGAGACCACTACGTCTCGCAGCCATGGAGGCTCCTGGATTCAGCTTCTTAGTCCCACTCAATCTGCAGTGCTATCCTAAGAGAGCTTTCCTGGAAGTAAGCAAGATAAAACAAACAAAAAAAATCTAGTGGCACCTTAAAGACTATCTGCATTTATTTCAAAACACCCACTCTATCAGACAGAAAATATCTGAGCATGATTCTGAATAGACTGGGTCTAATGGGCGACCTGCCAGGATATTATGACTTATAATTATGGTCATCAACACCAACAAATCATCCCTAATATATCTTTATTGAGTATCTGAATAAGGCTAGCGTAGCCCACCCGTCCGTCGTGGTCAAGAACAGGGACATTTCAGCTTGACATATTAATACCCTGACCTGGCTGGCTCAGGTTAGCCTGATTCCATCAGCTCTCAAAAGTTAGGTGGTGTCAGTCAGGGTTAATTGGATGGGAGACCTCCACGGAAGTCCAGGGTTGCTGCTTCCTCTCAGCCTAGTCCAGGCGAGCTCAACTTCATCAGACCTTGGAAGCTAAGCAGGGTCAATCCCAGTTGGTATTTGGATGGGAGACCACCAAGGACGCCCAGGGTCGCGATAGAGGGGCAGGCAACGGCAAACCATCAGAAGGGCTTTTGACCATAAGAACATCAGAGAAGCCATGTTGGATCAGGCCAATGGCCCATCCAGTCCAACGCTCTGTGTCACACAGTGGCCAAAAAACCCAGGTGCCATCAGGAGGTCCAGCAGTGGGGCCAGGACACTAGAAGCCCTCCCACTGTTGCCCTCCCCCAAGCACCAACAATACAGAGCTTCACTGCCCCAGACAGAGAGTTCCAACAATACGCTGTGGCTAATAGCCACTGATGGACCTCTGCTCCATATGTTGATCCAATCCCCTCTTGAAGCCGGCTATGCTTGTAGCTTCTTGAAGCTGACTATGCTTGTAGCTTCGAAAACCCTATGGAGTGGCCAGAAGTTAACTGCAACTTGTTGTCAAAAAATAAAAAGAAAGTACCCTGACCTGGATCACCCAGGCAAGCCCAATCTCATCAGAAGATAAGCAGGGTCGACTCCAGCAAGTATGTGGATGGGGGAGACCTCCTTGGAATACCAGGAGTTGAGAAGCAGGGGCAGGCTTTATTCAGCACCCCTCCCTGCATATCTTCCAGCCCCCCAGTAGGGGGGGGTCAATCACCAGAAGTCACCATGACTTCCAGATGCACGCATGCACACACTCTTATACACACACGCACATAAAAATTCCAAAAATATATAAATAAAAATAAAATCTATATTAACAACGATGATGAGGAGGAAGAGGATGATATTGGATTTATACTCCACCCTCCACTCTGAATCTCAGAGCAGTTTACAATCTCCTTTACCTTCCTCCCCCACAACAGAAACTCTGTGAGGGAGGTTGGGCTCAGAGAGCTCTGACAGAAGCTGCCCTTTCAAGGGCAACTCTGCCAGAGCTATGGCTGACCCAAGGCCATTCCAGCAGGTTCAAGTGGAGGAGTGGGGAATCAAACCCGGTTCTCCCAGATTAGAGTCCGGACACTTACTCACTACACCAAACTGGCTCTCAAACTGATCTGATCTAATTAAGCATTTTTGCATAACTGGTTCTTTGATAAAGAAATGGGAGACCTATCCACATTTTATAGAGGAGAGTCTGGCCCTTCAGCCCCGCCTTGATGCCTCTGCCCGGTGTCTTTCTGATTAGCTCTATACAAAGCCGCCTTCTGGATCCACGGATGGGCCAGGCTGGAAAAATGTGACTCTTCTTCGCCCCGCCCCCTCTCCTTCCTCCACCCCAGCAGATTAATTCCCAGGCGGACTGTTCTGCTTAAATTCGGCCTAGATTTCAACTCCAGAAAAGCATTCAACACCCGACCGCAGAGACACACCCTTGAACGATTCATGCGTGCGCGCGCACAGAGAAAGCCCTTCCCTTGAACAAAGCGAACCTCCATCCTGTTATTCTAGCGTCTTCCACCCCTCAATGGCCATCCAATGTCTCTCGGACAAGAATGTCAGACGTGCAAACTTCATGCACTCTTATACATAAATGCTCTGGGATTATCAGGCCGGAGGAGGAGTGAGGAGGGGAAGGAGACGACAAACTCGGGCCAGCTGCCTCCACAGAGACAGTTGGAAGGTGTCAGCTGCTGGCTAGATATTTTGGGCCCACGGTGTGGGTGGAGAGAGATGGGCTTTGAGCCCGGGGAGAGGGTCAGGGAATACCGCAATGAGGGAGGGAAGGACCGAAATGTGTGTGTGGGGGGGAGACAGCACTGGTCAGCAACTGACGGCCCATAAACCAAACCTGGACTCTATGCTGTCTTCGCTTGGCCTGCTATTCCCCCACAGAGGAAGCATTTTTGGTCACCTTCTTCATGAGTAGCTCAGGTGACTTTGTGGAATTCGATACCACTGGAGGTAGTGATGGGCCACTGACTTGGAAATGATAGCACTGTCAAGCAATGTCCCTTCTAAACCTGGAGTGTCAAACTCATTTGTTATGAGGGCCGGATCTGATACGATGAGACCTTGTCAGGCCAGGTCATGTGTGTAATAAAATGTAATGCCAGGTAGCAGTGATACAAACTTTATAAAGGACACAGTCAAACGCAATTAAAGATTTTTTTAAAAAAAAAAACCCTTAAAATATGCTTAAAACATTAGCACTCAGTGGTCTTAAAGGTGCTTTCTTTGTATCTCTCTCATGGGATCCAGGGAACTGGGCAAAAGAAGCTCTGGCACTTTCCTTCCTTCTCCAGGGGACCAGGAGGGGGAGAAGCCTCAGTCAAAAGAAGGAAGAGAGGCTTGGCTCAGTAGCTCTGCTGTGTGATTGAGAGAGCCTGGCAAAGCAAGCTCTCCCTCCCCCTCTGCTCCCCAAGGGAGGAACCTCAACTGATAGAGAAAATATAGGTTTTGCTGTGTAGCTACTGTGCGACTGAGCAAGCCCGGCAAAGCAAGCTCTACCTCCCCCCTTCCTCCCCAAGGGAGGAGGCTCAACCAATGGAGAAAATAAGAGGTTTTGCTCTGTAGCTCCTGTGCGATTGAACAAGCCTGGTAAAGCAAACTGTGATGCAGAAGAAAACAAGAGAGAGGGGAAAGGAAGCAGATGACAAGTCGCTCAGGGGCTTGATAGGAGCCGTCTGGGGGATGCATTTGGCCCCCAGGCCACAAGTTTGACACCCCTGCTCTAAGCCATGGAGTCTTGTGAGCAAAAATTCTACTTTGTGAGCTACTGGCATTAAAGTTGTGAGCTACTGCATAAATTATTGTGCTCTGGGGCTATTTTTCCTGAGCTATGACAAACATGTGTGAGCCGGAGGCCAAAAATCTGTGAGCTACCTCAGACTAACTCAGCTTAGAGGGAACCCTGCTGTCAAGCCACAGTCAGCTTATGGAAACCCTGCGTGGTTTTGAAGGCAACAAACAGAGATGGTTTGCCGTCGCCAACCTCTGCACAGCAACCTTAGACTTCCTTGGCGGGCTCCCATACTAATCTGGGCCAGACACCGCTTAGCTTCTGAGATGGCTAGACAGAGGCTAGATGGCCATCTGACAGCAATGAAGGTCCTGTGAATTTAGGCAGAGGGATTTGTGAATTTCTCGCATCGTGCAGGGGGTTGGACTAGATGACCTTGGAGGTCCCTTCCAACTCTATGATTCTACGTGATGACCTGGGCCATCCAGGCCAGAGCGACCACTAACTCTGGTGGCTTTAAAAAGAAATCAGATAAACTCTGCTTCCTTGGAGGTTTTTAAGCAGAGGCTAGATGGCCATCTGACAGCAATGCTGATTCTGTCAACTTGAGCAGATCATGAGAAGGAAGGCAGCAAGGGTTGCGTCGGTGCTTAATTCGCATGGCCCTTTCTTAGATGGGGTCATACAGCAATTTTTCTCCCGGCCTGTTTGGTCAAGGATCCTGGAGGTTTTTGCCGTCTTCTGGGCGTGCGGCAGGGGCACTGGGGGATGCATGCGTGTGGTGGGGGGGAGGGATTTGTGAATTTCCTTCATCGTGCAGGGGGTTGAACTAGATGACATTGGAGGTCCCTTGCAACTCTATGATTCTAAACTCCTGGAGTTCAACCGTGGCCATTAGCCATGGTGATTAAATTGAAGCCTCCATGTTAAAAGGCAGTTTCTATATATCTAATAGTCATGGGCGTCCCCTCCCCGTACACGCATTCAGATTTTTCTTTTTTAATCACACAACAGGACCACTCATGCTTTTGCAACAATGGAAGAAAGCCCAGGGGGGGGGGGTTGGGGGGGGCATGAAAAGTTCATTCTAAAAATTGGGATAATAAGCTTCATGTTTTCGAAGATGCTCTTCTTTTTAAGCAGTGCCCAAAGCTGCACACACACACACAAAAAAAACCCTGGGTGGGAGTCAGGGTGATGCCAAGAGAGCAAGATTCAATATATTTTTCTCAACTCCAGACAGAAACCAGACCTGTCGTTGCCCCCAGTACCAAAAAATGAACGCAGGCAAAGGAAAAGGATACTGGTTGCCGTAGCAACTCTTGTGGCCAACAAGTGGTACCTTTCCCCACCCAGACTCTGTATGTCTTCAATGGCCCCATGAGGGGCAGATGATCAACAGGTGAGTCATCCTGCTGCCTAGCACAACAGGACAGCAACAGGGGAAGGGGGGGAACCAGTTGAATGGCAGCCAGCCAACAGTTAAGACTGTAAAAGAAGATGGCAGCCCGCCCTCCTCCAGCCTGTCATATTTCCTTTCCTCTTAAGCCATGCTCTGTTTCATGCAAGGTTGTAAATCCCCAGGTGGGGCAGGGGATCCTCCGGTTTGGAGCCCCCCCCCCACTTCAGGGTCATCAGAAAGTGGGGGGGGGGAAGGGAAATGTCTGCTGGGCACTCCATTATTTCCTATGGAGACTATTCCCTTAGGATATAATGGAGAATTGATCTGTGGGTATCTGGGGCTCTGTGGGGCTGTTGTTTGAGGTAGAGGCGCCAAATTTGCAGCATGACATCCGGTGCCTCTCCTCAAAACACCCTCTAAGTTTCAAAATGATCAGACCAGGGGGTCCAATTCTATGGGCCCCAAAAGAAGGCACCCCCATCCTTCATTATTTCCAGTGGAGGGAAGTCATTTAAAAGGTGTGCGTCCCTTTACATGTGCTGGCCAGAACTCCCTTTGGAGTTCAATTATGCTCGCCACAACCTTTCTCCACCCCCAAAGTCCCCAGATATTTCTTGAATTGGACCTGACAAACCTAACTTCATCCATCATCCACCTTTCTCCTTGTCCCTCGTTTCACGTGCTGCCTGAGGTTTTCCTCATGCGCTCTTTCTCTCCCACTTCACTTCCTTCATGATATCAGTGACTGAGAGGAAACAAACCCGCTATGCCGCTACCCACATCCTCCCCTGGGGATCTGAGTGGCTCATTTCTTCCTGCATCTCCCTCCCTCGCCTTGAGCCGGCTGCCTGGCAGCTGAGGCCTTAATACCCCTTTCAGAGATTTCCTGGGGACAGCGGTGGGGGGAAATAATAGCCTGCAGCGAAGAAGGAAGAGAAAATTGTCACAGAAAACAGAACAATCTCCCAGGACTTCCTTGAATAAGAGAGAAACCAGATCTAGGCAGGGGTGTCGAACTCATTTGTTATGAGGGACAGATCTTGACCTTGTTGGGCCAGGCCAAGTGTATCATAAAATGTAATGCCAGGTATGGAAAACTTTATAAAGGACACATACAAATCAGCCTAATCCACCTCACTGGCTTGTTGAGCCTCAGCCAACGGAAGGACGAGAGGCTTGGCTCAGTAGCCCTGGTGTGCAATTTTGAGAGCCTGGCAAAGCTAGCTCTCCTTCCCCCACGTCCTCCCCAAAGCAAGTTGCGATGGAGAAGGAAGCAAGAGAGGGAGAAAGAAGCAGACAACAGTGAGTCGCTCGGGGGCCTGATTCAGCCCATGGGCCGCATGTTTGACACCCCTGCTCTAGGGCAGGGGTGGCCAACGATGGCTCTCCAGATTTTCTTGCCTACGACTCCCATCAGCCCCAGCCATTAGCTATGCTGGCTGGAGCTGATGGGAGTTGTAGGCAAAAAACGTCTGGAGAGCTACCGTTGGCCACCCCTGCTCTAGGGTATCCACTGCTGGAAACCAGCGGTGAATACTTTCCTAAAACAGCCAGATTTAAGTCCAAAAGCCCAGTCTCGTCAGATCTCAGAAGCTAAGCAGGATTGAATCCGAAAAGTAGTTGGACGGGAGACCTCCTTGGAATACCAGCAGTCGGGAAGGCAGGGACAGGCTTTATTCAGCCACTTTCCTGAATATCCCCCAGGCCCCCAGTAGGGGCCAGTCACCAGAGGTCGCCATGACTTTCAGGGGCACACACACACATGCACAGACACACACACATGCACATATAACACAAACAAACAAAAAAGAGTACGAAGGGTCAAAAACTCCCTTTGTCAGATACAAGTACGAAGAGAGATTCCAGAGTCCTTATATCCCAGAAGGTGAGAAGGGTGTTGCAGAGAAGTGACTTTGACTCTCAACACACTCACACATGTGCACACACGCACATAAATACAAAAAAATAACAACACCCCCAGAAAGCTCATACTCCCAAAATGTTGTTCTCTACAGCGCTACTGGACTTGAATCTGGCTCTACTACCACAGACCAGCACAGCCACTCTCTAAAAACGTACTTTTCTAAGCCACTCATAATTTGTTTCCAAGTGACTAAACAAGAGTTTCATTCGCGCAGTCTTGAACCTCTCCCCTTTGGTCTTATTTCATGCACTGAACTCCAGGGAATCCATCCCCTTTATGCCTGCCTGGATGAGGCAGGCTACGCTTAGTCAACCACGAGGAAAAAGCAGAGACTAGAAAATGTGACCCAGGAGTTTTTAAAGCACTCATGAAGGTGCCCTTCACCGAGCTAGACTTTGAGCCCATCCAAAGTAGCACTATCTACTCAGTCCTCCAGTGGCTCTCTTGGATCTCGGAGAAAAAAGGGCTTCCCCAACATCTGAGATCCTTTCACTAAAGATGCCAGGATCCCAACCAGAAATCCTCTGCCAGCCTAACATAGGTTCTACCTCCAGGGTTGCCAGGGGTGGAATTCTAGCAGGAGCTCCTTTGCATATTAGGCCATACTCTCCCGATGTAGCCAATCCTCCCAAGAGCTTACAAGGCTCTTTTTTGTAAGCTCTTGGACGACTGGCTACATTGGGGTGTGTGGCCTAATAAGCAAAGGAGCTCCTGGTAGTATTCCACCCCTGAGGGTTGCCACCTGCCAATTTCAGTTTGGGGAATTCTCAGCATTCTACCATTAAGAAGGGTATATCTGCCCATCAGCCTTTGATTTTGATATTTCCTTTACTTTGTTTCTCCTCCAGAATTAAACCCAAACAAATAGAACCATATAAAGCAGGGGTGGCCAAACTTGCTTAATGTAAGAGCCACATAGAATAAACATCAGACGTTTGAGAGCTACAAGACATGAATGTTTGAGTCACAAGACGAAGGAAGGAAGGAAGGAAGGAAGGAAGGAAGGAAGATGGGGAGGAGAGGAAAAGGTGGAAAGAAAGCAACTTTAACTGGTTTGCTGAAGTGATTTAAACAGCCAGTCAATGGGGTACTGGGGGCTTTGAGAGACACACAATGTGCATGAAAGCCAGTTTGGCCACCCCTGATATAAATTAAGCTTGTTATTCCTGTTTGGCATCTGTTAAACATTTTCACTGCGTTGTATGCTAATTTACTGCTCATCCTCTACCTGTATGTATGGACTGGCAGCTTCCATTTCAATGTATCTGAAGAAGTGTCTGCACCCACGAAAGCTTATACCTTGAATCAAACCAAACGTTGTTGGTTTTAAAGATGCCACTGGACTCAAACTTGGTATCCTGTCCAGTACAGTGTGGGACTTCTCAATACTTCTTTTCATTCAGTTTTTCACACTGTGTTCTTTTTCAATGTTTTCACCCTCTGAAACAGCTGTTTTCTCCAGAGGAACAGATCTCTGTAGTCTGGAGTTCAGTTTCAATTCTGGGAAATCTCCAGGCCCACCTCTGAAGTTTGGCACCCTTACCTACCACCTCGTGAAAGCTACCTTTCACAACCGAAGAATCAAGAGACCACCACGGAGCCGAAATAAGAAAGCCCATCTGAGCGACTGAAACGACACAATGAAACGTTCCTGAAAACTGACAGGGTCAACTGATAACCCGTAAGGTTTCTGCAGCCCAAACACTGGCTGCTGTGAGTCCTTATCGCGAAGTGGCACACATAAGGTCTCAGAGCATGTCATCAATAGTGCTTTTTTTGTAGCAGGAACTCTTTGCATATTAGGCCACACCTCCCTGATGTAGCCAATCCCCCAGGAGCTTACAGTAGGCCCTGTAAGAAGAGCCCTGTAAGCTCTTGAAGGATTGGCTACATCAGGTGGGTGTGACCTAATATGCAAAGGAGTTCCTGCACCAACAAAAAGCCCTGGGAGCATTGTGTGTGATTGTTTTAGCGCACTGGCATAGATAGGTTTGCACTTGGATTACTGGACACTACTCGCCTATCTTCTTTCCATGAAGCATCTCTAAGTACGCTTTTTCATCCCATAAAGATCTTCGCCAACCATTCCCTTCCCGCATTGGACACTGCAGCATTCCACCTACTCTTCCAGTAGACTCTCCCAAATCTATACAGCATTCCCCATCTGAGGGAGAGCCTGATACAAACTCATTAAGTTGCCTTATACCAGACAGTCAAGCTACTGGTCCCAGCTGCCTACTCTGATTGGCAGAGCACCAGCTACTGAAGGTCTTATAATTAGGGAAACCACAGCTTGAACCAAAGGATGGGCAGTGGCACAGCGGAAGAGCACCTACTTGACACGCGGAAGGTCTCGGGTTCGATCCCCAGCATCTCCAGTTAAAACGACCAGATGCAGGTGATGTGAAAGACCTAAGACCCTGGAGAGCTGCTGCCAGTCTGAGTAGACGATTTTGACCTTGACGGACCAGGAGTTTAATTCAGTACAAGGCAGTGTCCTGTGTTCATCTAACCTTAAGCACACAAAGTGGGTACTCTATCACCAGGGGTCGCTTTGTAGAAAAATAGGTGGTGGAGCTCATCCAGGGATTGTTATGCAGCTGCACCTCCTATTCAATGGACAAGGAGGTGGAACTCTCAGAAGGAGGAGGGGGAACCCTCGGAAAGGTTCAGGAGCTGTACTCCTGTGAGCTCCTGCTGAATCCGAAGGCCTGTCTATCACCAAGCCAAGGGCTGTCTTCATTAAGTAGAACGTCTAAGAACTGACAAGGAGAGAAAGAAGCATAAACCCTCGCACTGATACTGCCTATCTCAGGGGGCATCAAGCAGGAGATAAGAGGTGACACTCACCCGTACTCTGCACCAGCCCATACCAGTTTCTTTCTGCCTCTGGAATCATCGAGTTTTTGCCACTCCAGATTCCAGCCTCCCCGAGGACTGTTTGGAGCAGAAAAAGCACGTCTTCGCCCCGTTCTGGATTAAATGCAAAACAGGCTCTCCACCCGACTGCAATCTAGGCCGTGCCCCAGAAGCCTGGATTGTTCCAGCTACTTTGTGGGCGACCTGGGAAATAGGAGAAGCGGCTTGGCTTTGTTTGGGTGACGGCGCTCTAAGTCCACACCCTGCTCCAGAAGGCGGCAAGGCGGAAAGCATCAGTACGAGTCTTGAGCGCCTGAGTTGAAATATCAGATCTCCGGGACACCCAGGAACTCAGTTCTATGGAGTTAAAGACCCTTGCTTATGTTCCACAGGGTGCTGCGTTCCTGCTTTAACTGGTAGAGGCGTTCCTTAAAACAAGGGTACAGAGTCTAGATCACGGGAGTCTAACTAATTTGTTATGAGGGCTGGATCTGATAGAAACGAGACCTTGTCGAGTCGGGCCATGTCGGGTCGGGCCGAGCCACGCCGGGCCATGTGTGCACCTATTTAAGATTAGGTAGCAGAGATATGAATTTTATAAAGAACATAGACAAACGCAAATATATATATATATATTTTTTTTAACTTAAAACATGCTTAAAACGTTAGCACTCCTTAATCTCAATGGTGCTTTCTTTGTATCTCTCCCATGGGATCCAGGGAACTGGCCAAAGGAAGTTCTGGCTCTTTCCTTCCTTCCACAGGGGACCAGGAGGGGGAGGAGCCTCAGCCAATAGAAGAGAGGCTTGGCTCAGTAGCTCCGCTGTGCGATTGAGAGAGCCTGGAAAAGCAAGCTTCTACCTCCCCACTTCCTCTCCAAGGGAGGAGCCTCAGCCAATTGAGAAAACAGAGGGTTTGCTCTCTAGCTCCTGTGCAATTGAGCAAGCCTTGCAAAGCAAATCGTTATGCAGAAGGAAGCAAAAGAAAGGGAGAAGGAAGCAGATGACAGCCAGTTGTTCGGGGGGCCTGGTAGAAGCCCTCAGGGGGGTCTGATTCGGTCCCCGAACTGCATGTTTGACACCCCTGCCCTAGGTGGGAGGAAGGACCAGAGTAAAAGCAGAGCAGGCCAATGGTAACTCTAAAAGGGCCATACCTTCCAGTTATCACCCAGGGCACTTATCATTGCGAAACAATTTTAAGTGCATGTACTCCAGAACAGCAAATGGCGCCTGCCCACAGATACGTCTTCCAAAAAGATACAGCACAGAGGCGTATGCCACAAACACACACCTACGCTTACAGCAGATCACTTAGAATCATAAGAGTTGGAAGGGTCATCTAGTCCAACCCCCTGCGCAATGCAGGAAATTCGCAAATACCTCCCCACCCGCCACACACACACCCAGTGCCCCCTGCTCCATGCCCAGAAGATGGCAAAAAATCCTCCAGGACCCCTGGCCAAACCGGAAAAATTGCTTCCCGACCCCAAGGTAGCGATCAGTATTTTCCTAGATGTGTAAGAAAGGGCCTAATTGTGTAGGCAGTACCGGCCTGACGTCCCATGGCACCCTAGCCGGACTTGCTGCCTGCCACCCCCCTTCACAGCGCCCCCTCACCTTCCCCCTGTGGCTCGACCTCCCCCCTGCACCTCCCCCCTCCCTGCCATGCCTCCTCCTTCCCTTTCCCACCCCATGTCAATTTCAATGCCGGTATGGGACTCTAGCGCTGTGTTCCTGGCTATCTAAAGGTGTGCGTGAACCCCCCACCAATCAACCATGCTGCGCAGCCGCGTTTTATCCACTGATCAGCTGACTGGTGTGGGGGGGGGGCACGAGCCTTTAGATAGCCAGGAACGCAGCGCTAGAGCCCCGGCATTGAAATTGACCTGGGCTGGGGAAGGAAGGGAGAAGGTGGCTGGGGAGCAGGAAAACTAGGCGTTTGTCTAGAGGGGAGGGGGAGAAGGCCTGATTTGCCACCCCCACCCTGCCGGCGCCCTCAGCAGCAGCCTAGAAGATATTGGATTTATATCCCGCCCACCACTCCGAAAGTATCAGAGCGGTTCACAATCTCCTTTACCTTCCTCCCCCACAACAGACACCCCGTGAGGTAGATGAAGATATTGGATTTATATCCCGCCCTCCACTCTGAAGAGTCTCAGAGCGGCTCACAATCTCCTTTACCTTCCTCCCCCACAACAGACACCCCGTGAGGTAGATGAAGATATTGGATTTATATCCCGCCCTCCACTCTGAAGAGTCTCAGAGCGGCTCACAATCTCCTTTACCTTCCTCCCCCACAACAGACACCCCGTGAGGTAGATGAAGATATTGGATTTATATCCCGCCCTCCACTCTGAAGAGTCTCAGAGCGGCTCACAATCTCCTTTACCTTCCTCCCCCACAACAGACACCCCGTGAGGTAGATGAAGATATCGGAATTATATCCCTCCCTCCACTCCAAAGAGTCTCAGAGCGGCTCACAATCTCCTTTACCTTCCTCCCCCACAACAGACACCCCGTGAGGTAGATGAAGATATTGGATTTATACCCCACCCTCCACTCCGAAGAGTCTCAGAGCGGCTCACAATCTCCTTTACCTTCCTCCCCCACAACAGACACCCCGTGAGGTAGATGAAGATATTGGATTTATATCCCGCCCTCCACTCCGAAGAGTCTCAGAGCAGCTCACAATCTCCTTTACCTTCCTCCCCCACAACAGACACCCCGTGAGGTAGATGAAGATATTGGATTTATATCCCACCCTCCACTCCAAAGAGTCTCAGAGCGGCTCACAATCTCCTTTCCCTTCCTCCCCCACAACAGGCACCCTGTGAGGTGGGTGGGGCTGGAGAGGGCTCTCACAGCAGCTGCCCTTTCAAGGACTAACCTCTGCCAGAGCTATGGCTGACCCAAGGCCATTCCAGCAGGTGCAAGTGGAGGAGTGGGGGAATCAAACCCGGTTCTCCCAGATGAGAGTCCGCACACTTAACCGCTACACCAAACTGGCTCTCCAGTTTGCTTAGTGGGCGAGGCAGCAGAACACGTTTCTAGTCCTCAGTGGTTACCAAATTAAACCTACGGCTGATGGCACTGCCGTTTCTCGTTTGACACCAAACAGTGGCAAACAAGAAGAGGCGACAGGGAGCCCCGGCCTAATTACCAGGTGTCACCGGTCTAAAAGGCAGGTGGAATGAAAAAACGGGAGTGAAAGCAGAGGAGACCAACCGTACCTGGAGAGATTCAGCCAGCCTACTTCCCTCCACGGAGAAAGCAGAGAAGCAGCCTTCTCAGACCACAGGCGAACCAACTAGGTCCTTCGTGACCACAGCCCCTTCACAGATCCGGAGCTCTTTTCCATTGAGAAGGGAAATGCGTCTTTCCGGAGGCAGGAAACAAAGGGGTTCTGCTTGGAGCTGGCCTGCCATGAGGCAGAGGAAGTGCTAACAAAAGGGTCGGGCAGGAGGCAAGAATCCCACACTCCGTTTATCTAGATCTTGGCCCTTTCGCTAGTATTTATAACAATGGGGAACCTGCAACCTCCCCCAGATGGCAAAGGGCTGTAAGAAGAGACAGACCCAGGGACTTGTAGCTGTAAGGGAACTCGTATCCCTTCAAAAGGTGACACCCATGAAAGGACCAAAGGGGAAGAAGGAATTGGGTTTACACCTCAGCCTTCAGTCAGAGTAACTAAAAATCTTTCCCTTCCTTTCCCCACAACAGACACCCTGTGAAGTAGGTAGGGCTGAGAGAGCTCGGATAGAAACTGCTCCTGAGAGAATAGCTCTGCGAGAACTGTGGCTGACCCAAGCTCACCCAGCAGCTGCACGTGTGAAGGAGTGGGGAATCAAATCTGATTCTCCCAGATTAGAGTCTGCGCATTTAACCACTACACCAAACTGGTTCTCAAAAAGGTGCGATGTATGGGTTCCATAACGGCATGGTAGCCACATTCGCATTACACACAGAAGCTCCTGGGTTCAAGCCCCAGTGGAAACATTAGGTTCTTTTTGTGGGAGGGGCTGCCACTAGGCAAACTAGATGATTGCCTAGGGTGCCGTCCTCCTGGGGGGTCACTGAATTGGGTGCGTTATCAGTGCGGGGGGTGAGGGAGGCACCATACGTGTCTTACAATCTCTATCTTCTTCCCCCACAACAGACACCCTGTGAGGTAGGTGGGGCCGAGAGAGCTCTGACAGAAGCTGCCCTTTCAAGGACAACTCCTACAAGAGCTATGGCCGACCCAAGGAAATTCCAGCAGTTGCAAGTGGAGGAGTGGGGAATCAAACCCAGTTCTCCCAAATAAGGGTCTACACACTTAATCACTACACCAAACCGGCTCTCCGGAGAAGCTACATGACACGCAGAAAGGTCCCACGTTCAGTTCCCAGCACCCTCAGTTAAAACCGTCAGGGAGGAGGTGATGTGAAAGACTCTGCCTGAGACCCCAGAAAGCCACTACCAGACCGAGTCTGATGCACTGTAAGGCAGCTTCCTGTGTGTTTGTGAACTGGCAATCCAGAGGTACCATTGGGCCCTAAATAGCAAGCAACTGCAGAGCCCCACCCCAATACGTTTCAAGGTTGCGAAGGGTACTGAGTGGTGTTCCGCCTAAGCTGAGCTAGTGTGAGTTAGCGCACAGTTTTTTAACCTCCAGCTCACGCATTTTTGTTTTAGCTCAGGAAAAAATGGCCCTCAAGCAAACAAACTGATGCAGTCACTCACAACTTTAATGCCAGGAGCTCACGAAGTAGATTTTTTCGCTTCCTAGACTCCACAACTTAGAGGTAGTATTGGTACTGAGCCAAGATCCGTTTTAATGCTCTCTCCTGCATTGTTGCCTGGTCATGCCACCCTTTCCCTACCCAACTTGAGTGGCCAGCTCCAGGTTGGGGGAGCGTTTGGGGAAGAGAGAGCCCTGAGTGGGGTACTAGGCCCATAGAGTCCACTCTCCAAAGCAGCCATTTTTTAAATTCCAGAGCAACTGATCTCTGTTGTCTTGAGCTCAGCAGTAATTTCAGGAGATCTCCAGGCCCCACCTGGAGATGGCAACCCTACAACTGCTCCAGTTTTGAGCATTGGTTGAAGGGGAAAAAAAGAGAAACTTGCATTTTGAATTTTTTTGAAGAAGATGAAGATATTGGATTTATATCCCGCCCTCCACTCCAAATCTCAGTCTCAGAGCGGCTCACAATCTCCTTCCCTCCCCCAATAACAGACACCCTGTGAGATGAGTGGGGTTGAGAGGGCTCTCACAGCAGCTGCCCTTTCAAGAACAACTCTTTAGCTTGGGGCTGTTTAGCTTGAAGAAATGTCAGCTGTGGGGTGACATGATAGAGGTTTACAAGATTATGCATGGGATGGAGAAAGTAGAGAAAGAAGTCCTTTTCTCCCTTTCTCACAATACAAGAACTCGTGGGCATTTGATGAAATTGCTGAGCAGTTGGGTTAAAACGGATAAAAGGAAGTACTTCTTCACCCAAAGGGTGATTAACATGTGGAATTCACTGCCACAGGAGGTGGTGGTGGCTACAAGCATAGCCAACTTCAAGAGGGGGTTAGATAAAAATATGGAGTAGAGGTCCATCAGTGGCTATTAGCCACAGTGTGCATATATATGTATATGTATATATATATATATAAATTTTTTGGCCACTGTGTGACAGAGTGTTGGACTGGATGGGCCATTGGCCTGATCCAACATGGCTTCTCTTATGTTCTCTTATGTTCTTAACTCTGCAAGAGCTATGGCTAACCCAAGGCCATTCCAGCAGGTGCAAGTGGAGGAGTGGGGAATCAAACCCGGTTTTCCCAGATAAGAGTCCGCACACTTCACCACTACACCAAACTGGCTCTCTCTTTGCTTAGGTTATTGCATATGGTATTTTTTTTTTATCAGAGGGAGGGAAGCATTAATCCATTCCCTTCTCTAAAACCGTGGTCCAGTTCTGTAACGAGACATTTTGTGGCTTTTGAGGATCAAAGACTATATCTGGACGTATTTGGGATATAGTGGGATATTGCATCTCAAATTCTAGCAATAGAGAACCCAACGTATAAGTCAGATTTTGAGGAGAAATGGTTTCCGTATTTTCAGCGGTACGTCAAACAACACAAAGGATTGTAAATTGCCAAAGACGTATTTTGATTTTATCTACTACTGATCTGTATACTCTAATCTGATATTACTTATGTATTACTTTCAAATGTATGTACTACTTTGCATTTATTCAGTCTTGCTCCTTTTAGTTGTTTTGTAGATGTGATTAATGTACTTTGTTTGGAAAAGTTTTTTTAAAAGATAAAAAACAACAACAAAAAACATATTTGTTGTGCTACTCATAGAATGCCAGTTCCACCTACAATCTGATCCTAAAGTCACAACATTTTGCTTTGGGCAAATCTATCCAGAATCACTAAATTGCTACTTGATTAGGAAAAAATATATATATTTTAATTTATTTTACTTGCTTTATACCTCGCCTTTCTTCACAATGGAGAACCAAAGTGGCTTATGCCATTCATCTCTCCTCCATTTTATCTTCACAACGACCCTGTGAGGTAGGCCACGCTGAGAAAATGTGAAGGCCCCACGTAAATAACAAAGGCAGAGTGGAGATTTGAACCCTGGTTTCCCAGATCGTTGGTCAGCCTGGAGAAGGTATTTTTCCTCTTTAAATCACTTCTCCAAGCCAAGGCAGCCAGTGGCTTGGAGGATGAATTTAAAGCTGCTTTTTCCACCTCCCTCCCCCATCTATTTTGCCTTCCTCTCTCCCTTCCTCCCACCCTCCTTCAAACATCTGATATTCATGTGTTGCAGTTCTCAAACATCTGATGCTTATTCTATGTGGCTCCTACATTAAGCAAGTTTGGCCGCCCCTGTTCTAGTCCAACATTCTAGCCACTGTTCCTCGATAACTCAAAGAGATCACTTCTAGCAAGTTCAACAATAGTTATTTGATCCCATAAAACATGCATCTCCCTTTTCTCCCCGTGGTGTTTTTGTGTCCACTCCAGTAAGCCCTTAGTTGCTTAGAAGAATACGCATAAGCATCCATCTCATTTAGAGCACGACGCAGCAATCCCGGCCAAATCCCCACTGCGGTCTGCAGTAAAGGGCTTTGAAGACACATTACACTTAAATGGATATCTTGGAGCCCTGGGCTTACGCAGGGAGCCATAAAGCCATTAAGAACCGCCCTGCTGGGCTGGAAGATTGGCTTATCTGTGCAGCATCCTGTCTCTGAACAGCAGCCAGCTGGGCAGACTCTGGAGCAGGGCATGATGGGAATATCCACCCCCTCAGCATCTGTTCCTCAGAGGTCAGGCTTCATTCAAACCAGGACTCGAAACTCTAGAACCGTCCTGGAAAAGGGCACTCACTGAAGCACGTTTGCTGCTTCTCCCGGTGAAAGCTCTCTGCACAGATAATTGCAGGGATTTATGCGTTGTGGGCACAGACCAGGGGTGGCCAAACTGTGGCTGGGGAGCCACATGTGGTTCTTTCACACATATTGTGTGGCTCTCCAAGCCCCCACTGCCTCACTAGCTGGCTTGGAGAAGGCATGTGTCTCTTTAAATCACTTCTTCAAGCCAAGCCAGCTGATGGCGCGGAGAATGCATTTTAAAGTTAAAGTTGCTTTCTTTCCACCTCCTTCTCTCTTCCCTCCATCTATTTGCTTTCCTCCCTCCCTCCCTGTCTTGCAGCTCTCAAACATCTGACACTTATTCTATGTGGCTCTTACTTTAATCAAGTTTGGCCATCTCTGGTGTAGACTGTCTATGAGTTCCCCTATCCAACTTTTTCTCTCCCCCCCCCCCCCCCCCTGCAATTGCAGGCTTTTTTGGTGGCAGCACCAGAACTTTGGAACACCCTTCCAGAAGCCCTAAGGGCCCTGCGGGATTTGTCTGCGTTCCGCAGGGCCTGTAAGTCCGAATTATTTAAACAGGCTTTTGCGGTTTGAAAAAGGGCTGCCGCCGGACATCTTACAGAATGCTGGCAATCACAGTCGAGAATTTGATACCACCTATATTGTACTGAAATAGCGCCATAGAATGGTTTTAAAGTTGATATATGTAAATTATGGTTTTATATGTTTTATGGATTGATTGTATTTTATGATGTTGTGAGCCGCCCTGAGTCCGCTTCCGGAGAGGGCGGGATATAAATGGAAAGTAATAAATAAATAAATAATAAATAAATCCCCCAACCCAACTGGGGCTCTCTGCTTCTCCTCAATCACAGCCAATTTTTCCTAAGAGATCACATGCAGCTTCAACCTTCCCACTGCAGTTCTGCAGCTAGAGGACACAGAGTGCAATTTGGTCACACTGGTTTCATCCCCAGTGGTGCATGAAGAACTCAAAGGAGCCGAAAAGAATCATTCATCTTTCCTTTTCACGGTCAGCATTGGTTTTCACCATTCTAAATGATTTCGTATCATCCGCAAACTTGGCCACTACCACTGGTTATCCCTACTTCCAGATCATTTACAAACAAATAAAATAGTACTGGCCCCAGTATTGATCCTTATGGGACCTCGCTGTTTACTTCCTTCCATTGCAAGAACTGCTCATTTATTCTTACTTTTTATTCCCTGTCATTTAACCAACTTTAAATCCATGGAAGAACCCATCAGAGGCTAGATGGCCATCTGACAGAAATGAGGATCCTGTGAATTTAGGGGGAGGTATTTGAGTTTCCTGCATTGTGCAGGGGGTTGGACTAGATGACCCTGGAGGTCCCTTCCAACTCTATGATACTTGAATGTGGAAGCTGCCCTTCCCAGCATCTGACCATACCAAGATTTTCCGCCATGAGCTTATCGGACCCTCTCTAAATGTTTATTCAATTCATGTATACCCCACCTTTTCCCCAAAGGGCACCCAAAGCAGTTGACATCTCTCCTCATGATAAAACGTCACAACAATCCTCTTGTAGGCAGGTTAAACTGTGATGGGACCAAGGTGGGGTGGCTAGGTTTGACTCAGGAAATATCTGAGGACTTTGGGGGTGGAAACAGGAGAAAGGTTGTGACAAGCATGACTGAACTCCAAAGGGAGTTCTGGCCATCACATTTAAAGGGACTACGCTCTTTTTAAATGCTCTTTCTCCATTGGAAATAATGGGGGATGGGGGCAACTTTGGAGTCTCATAGAATTGGACCCCCTACAAGGGGTGGGGAACAGTGGCTCTCCAGATTTTTTTTTTTGCCTACAACTCCCAACAGCCCCAGCCATCGGCCATGTTGGGAGTTGTAGGCAAAAAAATAATAAATCTGGAGAGCCACTGTTTCCCCACCCCTGCCCTAGGCCAATTTTTTTGAAACTTGGGGGTTGTTTTGAGGAGAGGCACCAGATGGCTATGCTGAAAACGTGGTGTCTCTACCTCAAAAAACAGCCCCGCTCAGAGCCCCGGATACCCGGGGATTGATTCTCCATTATATCCAATTGGGACGAAACTCCATAGGGTATAATGGAATGCCCAGTGTACATTTCCTCCCACCACCACTGCTTTCTAATAACCCTAAAGTGGAGGGAGGGCCTCCAAACCAGGGGATCCCCTGCCTCCAACTGGGGATTGGCAACCCTAGACCAAAGTGACTTCCATGTCACATGGGGATACGAACTCGGGTCTTTCACATACTCAGGGCTTTTTTTGTAGCAGGAACTCCTTTGCATATTAGGCCACACACCCCGATGTAGCCAATCCTCCGAGCGCTTACAGTAGGTCCTGTGTCAAGTCATAGCTGACTAATGGTGATCCTGTAGGGTTTTCAAGGAAAGAGGTGAGCAGAGGAGGTTGGCCATTGCTCGCCTCTGCGTAGCAACCGGGAAATATCACGGTATCCAGTGGCAATGAGTTCGAGGGATCAACAACTGTCTGTGTGATGTCGCTTCCATCCTAATTCTCCCGCTTACCAGTTTTAGCGGCTGATCCACAGTCTATTATGAACTCTCTTTTAATTATGGTCCTGTAAACACTCCCCCCCCCGCCAAGCCGGCAGCTACATTTCGAAGTTATTTATATTATAAAACCTAATGTGAACTCATATCCTGCCCCGGCTCTTTGCTGCAACCAAAATTAGGCTGCAGACGGTTGTTCAGTTTCCCTTCTGAGCTTTGACCACAGGTCGCAACCCTAGAGCTTCTTCGCTGTTTGCAGGGGCTTTTTATAAGCTCTGGGCAATCAGTTCCCGTAAAATAGGGTTAGGGGACACGGTTCAGTGAGCGTACACGATTTGCATGTATACAGGCCCAGTTTCAGACTGAGGAGCAAAGACTGGTGCCCTGCAAAACTGTCTTATACTGAGCCTTGAATACAAGCGCAGCTGTGACACAGAAACAGCATCTGCTTGGTATGCAGAAGGCCGCAGGTTCGATCCCAGGCATCTCCAGTTAATAGATCAAGTGATGGGAAAGATCCTGAGACCTTGGAAAGCTGTTGCAAGTCTGAGCAGACAATATTGACTTCAATGGACAGGGGTCTGATTCAGCATAAGGCCAGCTTCATGTGCTCATGAGAGCCAGTTTGGTGTAGTGGTTAAGTGTGCAGACTCTTATCTGGGAGGACCAGGTTTGATTCCCCACTTCTCCACTTGCAGCTGCTGGAATGGCCTTGGGTCAGCCATAGCTCTCACAGAGTTGTCCTTGAAAGGGCAGCTTCTGTGGGAGCTCTTTCAGCCCCACCCACCTCACAGGGTGTCCATTGTGGGGGAGGAAGGCAGGGGTCGTTTTGTAGAAAAATATGTGCTAGAGCTCATCCAGGAATTGTTATGCAGCCACACCTACTATTCAAAGAACAAGGAGGTGGAACTCTCAGAAAGGTTCAGGAGCTGTGCTCCTGTGAGCTCCCACTGAATCCCGGGCCTGGAGGAAGGTATAGGAGATTGTGGGCCGCTCTGAGACTATGATTCAGAGAGAAGGGCGGGGTATAAATCTATGGTTTTCATGTGAGCCAAACCACCAATCCACTGAGCTCAGTACTAGATCTGTTCACATTTCAGGGAACACATGTACCTCTTGCATATAGATCCATACGTCTGTTCATATGAAACAGTCAGTTTATGTTCACTTTACGAATGAAACCAGGGACTAGGACTTGGATTAATATGAGCTTTGTGTTGAACATGAGCTGAATGTAACATTAGAATTACTCAAGGCACATTTTAAGGAAAACCAAGTGTACACAGATTGTACACACGTTGACTATAACTTCTGAATGGAGCATTGTCTGCATAAAAGAGGGGCTGTGGCTCAGTGGTAGAACGTCTGCTTAGCATGCAGGTGGTCCCAGGTTCAATCCCCAGAATCTCCAGTTAAAAGGATCAAATATGTGAAAGACCTCCACCCTGAGACCCTCGAGAAATGCCACCAGCCTGAGCAGACAAGACAGACCTTGATGGAGCAAAGATCTGATTCAGTACAAGGCAGCTTCGTGTGTTCAGATCTCTGAGGAAAAGATAGGGCCTTCAACAAACAGAGGCGATTGGATTTATACCCTGCCCTTCACTACCCAAAGGAATCTCAGAGAGGCTTACAATCGCCTTTCCCTTCCCCCCCCCACAGACACCCTGTGAGGTAGGTGGAACTGAGAGAGCTCTGACAGAAACTGCTGTTAAGAGGAAGAGCTCTGCGAGAACTGTGACTGACCCAAAGTCATATCAGCAGGTGCAAGTGGAGGAGTGGGGAATCAAACACGCTTCTCTCAGATAAAGAGTCCGTGCACTGAACCACTACACCAAACTGGCTCTCAAAGAGACACTCATAACCGAAACTAGGACCTTCTCTGCCACTGTGGCACTGTATCAGGTCGGACAGACTAGAACTATGATTCAATGGAATGCAATTCTTTATCTAAGATTTCCTGCACAAGGAAAGATGCTTGTAGAGGGGGTATAAATGTGTGTGAGGATGAACATAAGAAAGTCAGAGAAGCCATGTTGGATCAGGCCAATGGTTCATCAAGTCCAATGCTCTGTGTCACACAGTGGCCAAAACCTAGGTATCATCAGGAGGTTCACCAGCAGGACCAGACCTCCACCCAGAACACCCTCCCAGAAGCTATAAGGGCCCTGCGGGATTTGTCGGCGTTCCGCAGGGCCTGTAAGACCGAACTGTTTAAACAGGCTTTTGTGGTTGATTGAAAATGGGCTGCCACCGGACATCCCACAGAATGCTGGCGAGCATAGGCAGAAGTCAATACCGCCTAGATTGGACTGAGACAGCGCTAATAGTTTTTAAATTGATAAGTAAATTATGGTTTTATATGTTTATTGAATTGATTGTTTTTATGATGTTGTGAGCCGCCCTGAGTCCGCTTGCGGAGAGGGAGGGATATAAATGTAAAGGAATGAATGAATGAATAAATAAATAAATAATAGAAACCCTCCCAAGCACCAAGAAGTCAGAGCATCACTGCACCAGACATAGGAAGAAAAGAGAAGCCATGTTGGGTCAGGCCCATGACCCATCCAGTCCAACACTCTGTGTCACATAGTGGCCAAAACCCAGGTGGCCATGAGGAGGGTCAGAACTTCACAAGCCCTCCCACTGTGGCCCTCCATGGATGGACAGATCTCTGTTGGAAACAGATCACCTATATAGCATTCTCAAGGGAGTCCTGGAAACAGCTTCACAGATTCCTCTTTTTACAGTAGAATCATTCATGGATTTGAGGCAAAGCCCACCTGGATAGTTAATTCCAGTTTCCAACTTCAGGCTTTTGACATTTTGCAGTTCCACAGGAATCCTTCCAAAAAGTCCTGCAGTGGAGGTAAAAGTTATGCTAGGAAGGATAATATTTGGTCCTGCCAAACCAAACTTTGGAGTTCTCTGAGAAAGCGGCCAAACATGGGGATAACAGTGACTCAACAGACATGAAAGACCCTGATGCTGGGAAAGACAGAAGGCAAAAGAAGGGGACGGCAAAAGATGAAATGGCTGGACAGCATTACTGATGTGAATGACATGAATTGGAGCAGACTTCGGAGGATGGTGGAAGACGGGGGGCCTGGGCGTGACTTGGTCCATGGGGTCGCAAGGAGTCGGACTCGATTGTGCAACTGAATAACAAAGTGTAAAGCGATGCACACATTGGGACCAAAAAAATGCCAACATCAAGTATCTGTTAATGGGGTCTGTCAGGAAAAGAGTATATACAAGCAAGCTATATTCTTATCTCGGTATCCTCCCAGTCTCTCCAACAAAATTGAGAACTGGATTCCAAACAGATAAACCCTTGTGTCCCTTGACATCAAATCAAGTCCGAAAGCTGCCTAGAAGATAAGAGTTATTGGAAAAGACAATAATGCAAGGAAAAGCCGAAGGCAGCAGGGAAAAAGTAAGGCACAAGATGAGATGGATAGACTCAGTCAAAAAAGCCACAAGACCTGAGCAAGGCTTGTGATAGGATGTTTTTTTCTTTTTTTTGGGGGGGGGGGTATTTTATTATATTATATTTGTATCCCACCCTCCCCCAACAGGCTCAGGGCAGCTAACAGTCGTTTTGTGTGTGTGTGTGTGTTCCTGGAAGTCATGGTGACCTCTGGTGACTGACTCTTACTGTGGGCATGGAGGCTGTTTAGAGAGGTGTCTGAATGAAGCCTGCCCCTGCCTCCCGACTGCTGGTATTCCAAGGAGGTCTCCCATCCAAGTACTTGCCAGCAATCTTCTCCCTAAGCTGTGGAGTCTTGTGAGCAAAAATGTTACTTTGTGAGCCACTGGCATGAAAGTTGTGAGCGACTGCATAAACTGGTTTGCTCCAGGGCCATTTTTCAGGAGCTGAGACAAAAATGTGTGCACTGGAGGCTAAAAAATTGTGAGCTAGCTCACGCTAACTCAGCTTAGAGGGAACGCTGCTTGCCAGAGTCGTTCCTGCTTCCATTCCGAGATCTGACGAGATCGGGCTTGCCTAGGTTATCCGGGGGAGGGTTACAACAGGATGATTTTGTAGATCATTCACAGGGTCGCCACAGGCCAGAAGCAAATCGACAGCACTTAGCGCACAAACCCTGGCGTCAGAGCCATCCGCTGGCTCTTAATCTCTGCCACCACCTCACTTCAAAGATACCGTTATGCCTCCCGTGTGTTGCCCCCTGCAGCTCACCCTGGGGCAACTGTACAGGAGTCTGTCCACAGGCCAGAAGCAAATCGACAGCACTTAGCGCACAAACCCTGGCGTCAGAGCCATCCGCTGGCTCTTAATCTCTGCCACCACCTCACTTCAAAGATACCGTTATGCCTCCCGTGTGTTGCCCCCTGCAGCTCACCCTGGGGCAACTGTACAGGAGTCTGTCCACAGGCCAGAAGCAAATCGACAGCACTTAGCGCACAAACCCTGGCGTCAGAGCCATCCGCTGGCTCTTAATCTCTGCCACCACCTCACTTCAAAGATACCGTTATGCCTCCCGTGTGTTGCCCCCTGCAGCTCACCCTGGGGCAACTGTACAGGAGTCTGTCCACAGGCCAGAAGCAAATCGACAGCACTTAGCGCACAAACCCTGGCGTCAGAGCCATCTGCTGGCTCTTAATCTCTGCCACCACCTCACTTCAAAGATACCGTTATGCCTCCCGTGTGTTGCCCCCTGCAGCTCACCCTGGGGCAACTGTACAGGAGTCTGTCTGCAGAGACGCTGGAGGAGCCGAGCATCCTGCCCACGCCTCCGGGTTCAGCTGCCGCCCCGTTACCTCTCTCTCCCTCTTCAAACAGCAGGCCTTGCATGTGCTGCCAAAAAAAATCTCTCCCATTCATCTTCTGCAGCCAGTTTACACCAGCTTCAGCGGAGGGAGCTCAGACCGCTGGAACGGAAAGGAGACTGGGATCCTCGGATTCTTCGGCAGTGAGTCGGATTCTTCGGCCTTGAGTCCGCAGATTTATTCAGACGGAGGGAGGGACTCAGTCAAAGACTACAAAGGGACTTTTCCCTATGCCAGTTCATACCAAAATGTGAAAGGGGTGAGGGGGAGGAGTCCGTTCGAGGGAAGGGCAGAAATCAAATAGATCAAACCAACAAGTTTGTTCTCTCTGACCACAGGAGGTTATTCTCAGTTTAAACGAGGGCAAGCGACAAAGCCGCAATCCTCTAAAGCAGGGGTGGCCAACGGTAGCTCTCCAGATGTTTTTTGCCTACAACTCCCATCAGCCCCAGCCATCAGCCCTGCTGGCTGGGGCTGATGGGAGTAGTAGGCAAAAAACATCTGGAGAGCTACCGCTGGCCATCCCTGCTCTAAAGCAGTGGACCCCAACGTTTTTAGCACCAGGGACCGGTCTTGTGGAATACAATTTTTCCACGGACTGTGTGTGCGCATGTGCGATGGTTTCAGGATGATACAATTGTGCACTTTATTTCTATTCATTCGGTGTGGTGGTTAAGTGTGTGGACTATTATGTGGGAGAACCAGGTTTAATTCCCCACTCCTCCACTTACAGCTACAGGAAGGGCCTTGGGTAAGTCATAGCTCTGGCAGAGGTTGTCCTTGAAAGGGCAGCTGCTGTGAGAGCTCTCTCAGCCCCACCCACCTCACAGGGTGTCTGTTGTGGGGGAGGAAGGGAAAGGAGATTGTGAGTCACTCTAAAACTCTGAAATTCAGAGTGGAGTGCAGGATATACAGTATTTTTTGCACCATAAGACTCACTTTCCCCCCCCCAAAAAAAGTGGAGGGAAAAGTGTGTGCGTCTTAAGGAGCGAATACTGCAAAAAATTCACACAAATGCCTCTAAATTCACACAAACGGCTCTAAAAACTAGGTGCGTCTTATGTTCAGGTGCGTCTTATGGAGCGAAAAATACGGGTAAATCCAATGTCGTCGTCTTCGTATTGTTATAACTACATTGTAATATATAATGAAATAATTATACCACTCATGGCCCAGTTGCTAACAGGCCACGGACCGGTACCAGTTCACGGACTAGGGGTCGGGGACCCCTGCTCTAAAGATCCTCCTCATTCTTCCAAACAGAGGAAAAAACCTCCGAGCAAACTTGTTGCTGGTGGTGGTGTTGGGAAGGGCTGTCAAGTCACAACTTAATTATGGGGACCCCTTTGGCGTTTTCAAGACAAGAGATGGAGGTGGTTTGCTGTTGCCTGCCTCTGCCTCCCAACTTGGGTATTCCTTGGAGGTCTCCCTTCCAAAGATTAGCCCGGGCCGATCCTGCTTAGTTTCCGAGATCTGATGAGATCGGGCTAGCCTGGGCTATCCGGGTCTCAGGGCCAAGCAAACTTTTGTCGTTGTTCAGTCGCACAGTCAAACTTACCCCAAAGTAAAACATCCACAATCACTTAGACAGATTTTCAGACCAACCAAACTAGGGTTAATTGAAAGAGGGAAGACTCATGCCAGCAAAAGAACCACTGACTGCCAAAAGGTACGCCCAATCTACTCCACAAAGTAAAACGGCAGGGCTCCGACTTGGACACTCCAGGCTAGCCCAATCTCATTGGCTCTCAGAAGCTAAGCAGGGTTGAACCCTGACTAGTATTTGGATGGGAGATCCCCAAAGAAGTCTAGGGTCGCTACAAAGAAGTAAGCAATGGCAAACCACCCCTTTTCCTTTCTTGACTTGAAAACTCTACAGGGTCACCATAGTATTCCAATGTTCCCTCCAAGCCGGGGGTGTCAAACATGCAGTCTGGGGGCCGAATCAGGCCCCCGGAGGACTCCTATCAGGCCCCCCCGAGCAATTGGCTGTCATATGCTTCCTTCTCCCTATATCTTGCCTCCTTCTGCCTAACAGTTTGGTTTGCAAGGCTTATGAACATATGAAACTGCCTTCTACTGAATCAGACTCTCAGTCCATCAAAGTCAGTAATGTCTACTCAGACTGGCAGCGGCTCTCCAGGGTCTCAAGATGAGGTTTTTCACGCCTATTTGCCTGGACCCTTTTTAGTTGGAGATGCCGGGGACTGAACCTGGGACCTTCTGCTTACCGAGCAGATGCTCTACCACTGAGCCACCATCCCTCCACAATTGTTCAATTGCACAGCGGCTACAGAGCAAAACCTCTATTTTTTCCATTAGCTAAGGCTTCTCTTTTGGGGAGGAATAGCTTGCTTTGCCAGGCTCTCTCAATCACACAGCAAAGCTACTGAGCCAAGGCTACTGGCTGAAGCTCCGCCCCCCTTCTGGTCCTCTGAGAAAGGAAGGAAAGAGCCCAAGCTTCCTTCACCCAGTTCCCTGGATCTCATGGGAGAAATACAAAGAAAGCACCTTTAAGACCAAGTGCTAATGTTTTAAGCATATTTTACGTTTTTTCTAAAAAATTGTTTGATTGTGTTTTTCTGTGTCCTTGATAAAGTTTGTATCTCTGCTACCGAATCTCAAATAGGTACACACATGGCCTGGCCCGACATGGCTCAGCCCAACCCAACATGGCCCGGCCCAACAAGGTCTCATTTATGTCAGATCCGGCCCTCATAACGAATGAGTTCGACACTCCTGCTCTAAGCTGAGTTGGTGTGAGCTAGCTCACAGTTTTTTAGCCTCTGGCTCACGCATTTTTGGTTTAGTGCGAGAAAAACGGCCCCAGGGCAAAATGATTGATGCGGTCGCTCACAACTTTAACGCCAGTAGCTCACGAAGTAGCATTTTTGCTCACAAGACTCCACAGATTAGAGGGAGTATTGGTCTTGACCACAAAATAAAATAAAAGTGGGAGGAATCGGACCCCGGGATTCCAACAGGGAGGAAAAGTACAAGGGAAGTCACCAGTACAACAGGAACCAAATTTGTCGCTCCGGCTTTAAAACAAAGCGACTAAGAAGGAACTTTCCCACATTGTTCACATCAGAACACAAACTAAGTGGCCTAGGATTACTTCTGATTTACTACAAGGGAGGGCAGGAAAAATATCAAGTCCAGCCACTGCAATAGAGACACTACTGGTTTACACCTGCCATTAAGAGTCATGCACCTCATTCCCACAGACTGCTATCTGGTTTGTGCAACAGGTTGGGCAATTGTGCGCTTAGCTTTCTTGCCTCAAACGAGGTGGCATCAGGGCTGCTAAATCAGAAGGAAAAAAAGAATCGCAATTCTGCACATGCTCAAAATCACTCTTTTCATCGATTCCCGTAGTCGGCGCTCCGCGGCGCACCAGCCCTATTCTCTTCCTTCTTCAAAGGCTCTAAGAGAAGCCTGGTCTCTCTCCCCCTGAATCCCTCTGTTTGCCGCTTTTCTCTTCCATCTGTAAATCAAACAACTCAGATGAATCATTCGAAACTGGGACCACATGAAAAGAGGCCGGTTTGGGAACCCACAGCAAGCCCCGGATTCCAGGAAAAACCTCCCTCTTTCATCCTGCACATCTTTTGTCCTATATGCTTTGTGACTCTTTTCGGTGGGGAGGAGAGGATCCGTCCACCCTTTTTCCTTTGGAAGACATTTTTTCCCTTTTCTTCCAGGTGTCTGGGGATGGAGAAGGGGGCGGGGTTCCCGTCCCTGTGACCCTTGGGGGAAATAAAAGGAGATTATCCTCCACGCCTGTCAAACCATCGCCCTCCCCACTCTAAATGCCCCCTCCCACCCACCCACTGCAGCAACTAGTCCCTTTCTGCAGAGGCTCCCCTAGGCGGATCCGTTCCCTCGTGGCTGATCTCCGCAATCTGTCGCTGAAGAAGACACACTCTTCAACCAGATCTGCTCTGAGGGGAAGAGAGCCAAGGAAATTCCCCAGATCTCCCGGGAGAAGAGATCCAGCCCCTCTCTTCGCAACGCACAATCTTGGGGGGGGGGAGGGGGGAACCCGTCGTCAGGATCCAACCCGGACAAGGGCTCTCATTGGGCTGTCCCCTTCTGCCCCAGAAACGACGACCCCTTGAGCATTTCTCTCCCCTCCTCGAATCTAGGCGGGTGGCATTTTGCACGTCACCTTTTGCGTATTGGATTGCACCTCTTGCATGGCACTTTTTGCATTTTGAATTGCACCTTTTGCACGGCACCTTTCGCATTTTGAATTGCACCTTCCGCACGACACCGTTTGCACCCCGAGTCGCTTCTCCGCAGCCCCCCCCCCCTCCACCTTCAAGCCGAGATGTAAAGAGCTTCAGGGGATTTCCCTTCCGACTTGCGGCTGACAAAGGGAGCTCCGGCTCTCCAAAACTGACACCCCCCCCCCCAAAAAATCTTGCCCGTCTCTCTCTCCTCTTGCAAAACCCACACGCCCCCCACTAGCCACACTCTCCTGCCCAGGGGGTGTGTTTCTCTCCTGGCGGATTCCCCCCCCCCTTTCTTCCAAGTCCTGTTTTTTTTTTTTTTAAAGCACGCCTTTGTTCCGCCTTCAGCGACGCTTTGCACACACACACACACACACACAAGCTCCCTTACCCCAGCCAGACCGCCTTCAGAGCCATTTCCCCGCGGTTGCAAGCCGTCTTCCCCCAGATCCAACCCTGGGACTTCTTGGCATCTCCAGCTCTGCTTTCCTTGGGCGCTCCCGGAGGCCGCCGCACAAAGCCCCGCTTGCAGGAGCTCCCGGAGAAAGCCTCTTTTCCCTCCCTCCCTCCCCCGGCCGCTTTGCTAGGCTTGCATTCCGCCGCGCCAAGTCTGCCCAGCGAGCCGGCTCCGCCTGCGGTCTCCCGCTCTCCACCGCCTGCTGCCGGCGAGGGATCACGCCCCTCCTTGTTTCCAAGAGGAGAGTTTGGCTGCAGAGCAGGAGGGGGAAGGCCGTGCTTCTTTGGGAGTTCCCGTTCGGGGCTGGCGGGTACAAAGGCCAAGGGAGCCGCCGCGCGAGCTGCAAGCTTGCCCGGCAGCAGGCGACTGCATTCGACGGGGAGGGAGTGGCGGGCGGAGAGGTGGGAGCGGCGCGGCGGGCCCGGGTGCCGAGGGCGGAGCGGCAAAGGAAAGGAAAGGAAAGGAAAGGTCCCCTGTGCAAGCACCAGTCGTTTCCGACGCTGGGGTGACGTTGCTTTCACAACGTTTTCACGGCAGACTTTTTTTTTTACGGGGTGGTTTGCCATGGCCTTCCCAAGTCATCTACACTTTTCCCCCCAGCAAGGTGGGTACTCATTTGACCGACCTCGGAAGGATGGAAGGGTGAGTCAACCTCAAGCCGGCTACCTGAAAACCCAGCTTCCACCGGGGATCGAACTCAGGTCGCGAGCAGAGCTTAGGACTGCAGCTTTAACACTCTGCGCCACCGGGCTCTAAAGGTAAAGGTAGTCCCCTGTGCAAGCACCAGTCGTTTCCAACTCTGGGGTGACGTTGCTTTCACAAGGTTTGCAGGGCAGACTTTTTACGGGGTGGTTTGCCATTGCCTTCCCCGGTCATCTACGCTTTCCCCCCAGCAAGGTGGGGACTCATTTGACAGATCTCGGACGGATGGAAGGCTGAGTCAACCTCGAGCCGGCTACCTGAAAACCCAGCTTCCACCGGGGATCGAACTCAGGTCGTGAGCAGAGCTTAGGTCTGCAGCTTTAACGCTCTGCGCCACGGGGCTAAAAGGAGGCTGCAAAAACAGAAAAGGTTCAGGCTGAGATGCAAGGGCTTCAGGGATCTCCCTTCTGACTTGTGGTTGACGGGGACCCTCCAGGACCCCTGGCCTGGAGAAAAATTGCTGCCTGACCCCAGAGTGGCAGTCAGCATTTCCCTGGGTTTGTAAGAAAGGGCCACAAGAACTAAGCACTGATGCGACCCTTCTTGCCCTCCTGCCTAATTCACAGAATCAGCATGGCTGTCTGATGGCAATCTAGCCTCTCTTTAAACACCTCCAAAGAGGGAGAGCCCACCACCACCCGAGGAAGCCTGTCCCACTGAGGAACCGCTCTGTCAGGAAGTTCTTCCTAATGCTGAGCCAGAAACTCTTCTGATTTCATTGCAACCTGTTGGTTCTGGTCCGACCTTCCGGGACAACGGAAAACAACTCTGCGCCATCTTCTATTTGACATCCCTTCAAATACTTGAAGTTGGTGATCTCCTCTCCAAGCTAAACATACCCAACTCCTTTGACCTTTCCTTATAGAATTTGGTCTCCAGACCCCTCACTCAGTTCCTCTGGAGAAAAATGGCTGTTTTGGAGGCACTTGGTACCCTGCTGAGATTCCATGCTCCCAAAGCCCCTGCCCTCTATAGGTTCCACACCCCAATCTCCAGGAATCTCTCAACCAGCATTTTCCAGTCGTGCCCAGAAATCTCCCAGAATTACAACTCATCTCAAGGTGACATAGAGCAGTTTTCCTGGAGCAGGGGCGGAATTCTAGCATGAGCTCCTTTGCATATTAGGCCACACCCCCTGATGTAGCCAATCCTCCAAGAGCTTGGAATTCTAGCAGGGGCTCCTTTGCATATGAGGCCACACCGCCTGATGTAGCCAATCCTCCAAGAGCTTGGAATTCTAGCAGGGGCTCCTTTGCATATGAGGCCACACCCCCTGATGTAGCCAATCCTCCAAGAGCTTGGAATTCTAGCAGGGTCTCCTTTGCATATTAGGCCACACCCCCTGATGTAGCCAATCCTCCAAGAGCTTGGAATTCTAGCAGGGGCTCCTTTGCATATGAGGCCACACCCCCTGATGTAGCCAATCCTCCAGGAGCTTGGAATTCCTTTGCATATTAGGCCTCACGCCCCTGATGTAGCCAATCCTCCAAGAGCTTACAAGTCTCTCTTTTTTTGTAAGCTCTTGGAGGATTGGCTACAGCAGGGATATGTGGCCTAATATGCAAAGGAGCTCCGGCTAGAATTCCACCCCTGCCCTGGAGAAAACGGCTGCTTTGGAGGGTGGACTCTATGGCATAGTAGCCTGCTGAGGTCTCCTTTCCCATACCTCAGCCCCCCCCAGGCTCCACCCCCAATGCTCCAGGAATTTCCTCAACTAAAGCTGGTAACCCTACCAGCTAGAGCATCACTACAGCAAAGCGGCTGACCTGCCAATCATGAAAGCAGAAAAATCAGACCACTTACAGACAGCAGGAACTCCTTTGCATATTAGGCCACACCAGGCCCAGCGCTAGGGGTTCTGGCGCCCCAGGCAGAACCCTGCACCCCCACCAAGGACTCTACTCACACGTGTAAAGTGCAAAAGCTCAACTCGCCCCTCCCCCACTTCAAAAGGAGCCAGAAAGAGGTTGCCTCCTTCCTTCTTGCGAAGACCGCAGGGTCGGCGTGAGCAGGGATGGGGAGGGGGTGCCCACCCTGAGGCGAGGTGGTGCCCCAGGTGCCCACCTACCTCACTACTCCCACGCACCGGCCCTGGGCCATGCCCCTGACACCAAGTCAGCTGGAACTGTGTTCTCGTGTGTTTCTGCTCAGAAAAAGCAGAATGGCGAGGGATGTCTGCATATTCAGGGGACTCCCCAGGTATTGCAGAAAAATACGGCTTTGTAAATTGACAGAAAGGAAAAAAAAACAAGCGTTTTAAAAAACGTGCGGATGAGGACTGAGCACACACCAGCGGGCCTGAAATATAAAGAGCAGCCGAGAGTCCAGCCAAAGCAAAAAAGGAGAGGAGAAATTAGTCCATTCAAACCCTTGAAAACCAAATAATGGAGAAGATTTGGGGAAGGGGGGGGGGGTTAAAACTGTTCTCTTCTCTTGCAATTTCTTATAACCGAATTTTGTTTTTATCATAGTTATTGCTCAGTAACCACCAGGGCTTTTTTTGTAGCAGGAACTCCTTTGGATATTAGGCCACACACCCCTGATGTAGCCAATCCTCTAGGAGCTTACAGTACACCCTCTGCTAAGAGCCCTGAAAGCTCATGGAGGATTGGCTATATCAGGGGGCTGTGGCCTAATATGAAAAGGAGTTCCTGCTACAAAAAAAGCCCTGGTAACCTCTATACTGGTTACACACTCTCTGTGTCCACCCACCATCTTTGAGCTGCATTGTGCAGTGTGCAAACAAACACGTACAATCCCTTAGTTTGAGCCAACGCATTGTAGGTCTTCAGCTCGGTCAATACATAAATGGGGGGCACTTAGAGATAAGAACGCATTCCAGCCAGCCCAACAGACAGCATTTTCCAACATTGGTTTTAGTGGGAGAGTGAAGCACACTCTCCCGTCTATCTTACCCAGATCAATGGAACTTTGAAAGGGCTTAACGTTTGGCTGGAAGGTGCTCGCTCCCATCAATTGTGGATAGAAGCCCTTATCCAAGTACAAAGTGCTTTTGCAACTCTTGGCTTCCAGAGCAGGATTAAAGCTGAATGGCAAGAAGACCAAAGTAATGACTCCCGGGAAATTACGCAACTTTAAGGACAAGGAAGAAACGGAAATTGTTCAAGATGTTCTATCCTTTGACCCCCATTGTCAAGAAAGAAACTGAAATCGTTCAAGATTTCCTATCCTTTGACCCCCATCGTCAAACCAAAAGGGAAACAGCAACCAAGAAATCGGAAGGAGGTGAAAATTTGGAAGGGCAGCCGTGAAGGAGCTAGAGAAGACCCTGAAGTATAACTGCAGGGCTTTTTTTTGGTAGCAGGAACTCTTTTGCATATTAGGCCACACACCCCTGATTGTAGCCAATCCTCCAACAGGTTCCAGGGCTCTTAGAACAGAGCCTACTGTAACATCCATGAGGATTGGCTACAGTAGGGGTGTGTGGCCTAATATGCAAAGGAGTTCTGGCTACAGAAAAAGCCCTGAGCATGAGGGTGGATGACCAAGATCAAGATAATTAACCCTATAGTATTCCCTGTTATGCACAGGTGTGAAAGCTGGACAATGAAGAAAGTGGACAGGAAGAAAGTTGGTTCCGTTGGAATGTGGTGTTGGTGGATTTTTACAGATACTGTGCACCTCCAAAAAAAAGTGAGTTCTTGATCAAATCAAGCCTGAATTCTCCCTAGAAGCTAAAATGACTCAACTGAGGCTACCGTACTTTGGTCGCATTATGAAAAGACAGGAATCACTGAAAAAGATCATCCTGCTAGGAATGGTCGAAGGAAGCAGGAAAAGAAGAAAGCCCAACAGATGGGTTGACTCAAATCAGGGGTGGCCAGACTGTGGCTTGGAAGCCACGTGTGGCTCTTTCACACATACTGTGTGGCTCTCAAAGCCCTCACTCCCTCCCCTCCACCTGCCAACTTGGAAAGGGCATTTCTCTCTTTAAATCACTTCTAAGCCCAGACAACTGCATTTTAAGTTAAAGCTGCAGCTTTAAGTTAAAAGTTGCTTTCTTTCCACCTCTCCCTCTCTCCCCCTCCCTTCCTTCCACCCTCCCTGTTTTGCAGCTCTCAGATATCTGGCATTTCTTTTATGTGGTTCTTACATTAAGCAAGTTTGGCCACCGCTGACTGAAATCAAGGAAGCCACGGCCTTCAGTTTGCAAGACCTGAGCGAGGCTGTGAAGAAGAGGATGTTTTGGAGGTCATTAATTCATAGGATCACCATAAGTCTGAAGCGACTTGACAGCACATAACATGTTCAGATGGAGCGTACCTCTTGACACCGGTCCCAAGGGGACTGGAAATGGTGGGAATAGCGGCTGCCTTCATGTGCTACTTGGAAGTTTCCCAGAAACATTTACTAACTGGTTTACATTGGCTATACGACATGCTGGTAGATCCTCAGCCTGTCCCAAGACGGCAGTCATTACTTGATGAGTCTCATTTTTGTTGCTGCTTCCAGGAACTAGAAGAGGACTGATTCTGCTCCTAACAATTCCTTCTCTCTTTTCTGTTTATAGAAAGTCAGCTGCCGTTTCCTGGCTCAGGGCAATGCAGTGTACAAATAGAGCATTTTTGAGCATGCACAGAGTGCCTTTCACTGATGAGTCATCACCACCAGCTTCCATGCCCCAAAAGTCTGGAATTAGGGGGAAAGTCGTTCTATAGGCAGAACTGGGCTGACACCTCTCCTTTTGTTTTGGGAAAATGTTTGGTGTAGTGGTTAAATGTGTGGACTCTTACCTGGGAGAACCGGGTTTGATTCCCCACTCCTCCACTTGCAGCTGCTGGAATGGCCTAGGGTTAGCCATAGCTCTCGCAGGAGTTGTCCTTGAAAGGGCAGCTGCTGTGAGAGCCTTCTCAGCCCCACCCACCTCACAGGGTGTCTGTTGTGGGGGGAGAAGATATAGGAGATTGTAAGCCGCTCTGAGTCTCTGATTCAGAGAGAGAAGGGCGGGGTATAAATCTGCAGTCTTCTTCTTCTTTTAGAAATTAGATGATCAACGATGTCACCTTGCAGTTGTCACAGATGGCAACCCTGATGTGACCTGGATCTTTTCAAGTCACTTCTCATTGTCTTTTTCCCCCTTATAGTGTCCTCTTTTATTTTTAAGAAAGTGTCCTTTTGGGGATGGGAAATTTGCTTGGAAGAGGGCTCATTCTGACATCTCCCCCAAAACATATATGGAACCTTCTCAGACACACAAATCCACGCCCTCAGGTTTAAACAGAGCACAGTTCTCTCCAAATACACAAAACTTTCTTATTCTTTGATCCGAAATAACCCCTGGCTCCGCTAAGCCACACACAGACAGAATCCTCTTCCCACAGCACCTTCCACCGACAACCTGCCTCTCCACTCTTAAGGTGCACTTCTCTAATACTTCTGCTTTTAGTCATCAGTCGTTTTGGCAATTATCTTCAAGGGCCAGGACACAAAACCTGTTTTGTGTGTAGAAACAGGCTTCTGCACGCAGAGACAGCATTTCCCTGGCACAAGCACCTTGTGCAAGAGACTTACATAAAGGGAGAAGGGAAGCAAATGTGAGAGCCAGTTTGGTGTAGTGGTTAAGTGTGCAGACTCTTATCTGGGAGAACCGGGTTTGATTCCCCCCTCCTCCACCTGCAGCTGCTGGCATGGCCTTGGGTCAGCCATAGCTCTGGCAGAGGTTGTCCTTGAAAGGGCAGCTGCTGTGAGAGCCCTCTCAGCCCCACCCACCTCACAGGGTGTCTGCTGTGGGGGGAGAAGATATATAGAGATTGTAAGCCGCTCTGAGTCTCTGATGCAAAGAGAAGGGCGGGATATAAATCTGCAGTCTTCTTCTTCCAGAGAATCTAATGGATTCTCTGTACACAGAGGAATGCACATAGCGTGAAATATTTATTTTTACAAAATAGGAGTCAAGTTGCACCTTTAAGACCAACTTAGTTTTATTCAGAACATAAGCTTTTGTGTGCTCTCTAAGCACACTTCATCAGACGAGGAATCCGGTACAGTGAGCAAAGCCACACATAGCTGGTAGGCAGTGGCTCAGAATGCAAAGTGGTACAAATTTAAGATCCAATCACAGTATAGTAAAATTATCTGGCAGGGAGTGGTTTAGAATGCAAATTTAAGATTCAATGGAAAGGAAAGGTCCCCTGTGCAAGCACCAGTTGTTTCCGACTCTGGGGTGACGTTGCTTTCACAACGTTTTCACGGCAGACTTTTTACGGGGTGGTTCGCCATTGCCTTCCCCAGTCATCTACACTTTCCCCCCAGCAAGCTGGGGACTCATTTTACCGACCTCGGAAGGTTGGAAGGCTGAGTCAACCTTGGGCCGGCTACCTGAATCCAGCTTCTGCCGGAATCGAACTCAGGTTGTGAGCAGAGAGTTCAGACCACAATACTGCAGTACTGCTGCTTTACCACCCTGCGCCACGGGGCCGCTAAGATTCAATGACAGAATGGTAGAATTAACAAACTGAGCAAACCTTTGATCTGAGTAGCATGAGCATGCAAAAGCAATACAACAGTAATATGTCAAAATGCGAGAATGTCTGTTAATGACTATTGTATTAAGCCTGGGTGAAAAGGAAGGTATTTATTGACCCAGGCACTGTGCTGGATTCCTTGTCTGATGAAGTGTGCTTAAAAGCACACGAAAGCTTACGTTCTCAATAAAAACTGGTTGGTCTTAATGGTGAAACTTGACTCCTGCTTTGCTCAGCTGCTTCAGACCGACACGGCTGCCCGCTTGGATCTTAATACAATATAGTCATTAACAGATATTCTCACATTTTAACATATTACTGTTTTATTGCTTTCGCATGCTCATGCTACTCAGATCAAAAGGTTGGCTCAGTTTTGTTATTTTCACTATTCTGTCACTGAATCTTAAATTTGCATTCTAAACCACTCCCTACCAGACAATTTTACTATACTGTGATTGGATCTTAAATTTGTACCAGTTTGCATTCTGAGCCACTGACTACCAGCTATGTGTGGCTTTGCTCACCGTACCGGTTTCCTCGTCTGATGAAGTGTGCTTAGAGAGCACACGAAAGCTTCTGTTTCCAATAAAACTAAGTTGGTCTTAAAAGTGCAACGTGACTCCTATTTCGTTCCACTACTTCAGACCAACATGGCTGCCTGCTTGGATCTAGATTTATTTTTAGTACACCAAAAAGGGGGGGGGGGCGGTCTTCAGCTTGCATACATCAAGAGCACCTGCACTTTCCCTTATTTTGCATCATTTGCCCAGCTTGTCACAGGAAAGGGCTGTGTAGAAGATCTTCCCTCCAGCCACTGGTAATTTAATTCAAGTCCCTCTTGAGCTTCTGCAGTTTAGCAGGAGTTGCTGCATTGAGCCATACCATTTGCATCCATGAGGGCTAGAAACTTAAGCATCTCAGCAAGCTGAATTCCAGAGCCCACAGCAATGGTCCAAATGCTCTGGAAGCACAGGGCAAAGGCACTGGCGTGAGGGCGACGGCCCGTTTGGGTTACATTTTAGGATCCTGGCTCTCTGGCGATGAAAAAAGACTGCCTGAGATTTCCAAGAGGGCAGGACGATGAGTCACTTTCCAGGAAAGAGGAGAGGCCCAAGCGCAGACTCACAGTTTATTGTCCTTTCTATCAGGACGGGGCTCGTTTCCTCCAATAGCAGGCCCTATTGAATGGCAGAATGAAAGGAACATCCACCTCCCAGTAGACAGCTAGCCTTTTCCGGCCTTTAGTAATTAACCCACCGGGAAAGGCCAGCTTCAAAGCTAACAACTCCTTTGGCGGAGACTGCATTTTTCCAGTGACACTTTCAATGCACTTTTGTGATCGTTTGCAAGGGGTTTTTGTCATTTCGCACAGTAAAAATCCAGTTGCAAAGTGCTTTGAAAGAGCATTGTTCAGTGTCTGTGAAAGTGCCATAAGATGAGCCTCCTGCTAGCACAGGAGTGGCCGAACTTGCTTAACGTAAGAGCCACAGAGAATAAACGTCAGATGTTTGGGAGCCGCAAGACACGAATGTCAGATGCTTGAGAGCCACAAGACGTGAACATCAAATCTTTGAGAGCCGCAGGATATGAACATCAAATGTTTGCGAGCGGGAGGGAAATAGATGGGGAGGGAGGTAGAGATGGAAAGAAAGCAACTTTAAATGCATTCCCCAAGCGGCTGGCTGGCTTGGAGAAGTTATTTAAAGAGAGAAATGCCTTCTTTAAGCTGGGAGTCCTGAGTTCAAATTCCCCATCTGCCGTAAAGCTTATTGGGTGACTTTAGGCCAGGCGCTCACCCACCTCACAGAATTATTGCTGTGGGGATAAAACGAGGCAGCAAGAACGATGTGTGCCATCTTCAGCTGCTTGAAGGAAGGGCGGGATAAAAATGTTCTAGATTAGAGCAAGAGCGCTGAAAAATCAGCCGTCTACGGAAAATGCCACCCAGCCTGGTTTCGATCCAGGTGCAAACAGGCTGGTAACTTTCAGCCTAGTGACTCTGACCCACTTTGCATGGAAGTGGAACACTCACACCTGACTTGCGCCACATCAGAATGCTCCCGCAATTTCCCTTCAAAACAAAAAACTTCCGCATACGGAAAAGTCAAGGAGAAGCTACTACCAAGCTAGTTTTCTAAAGCAACCAACTGTATATACCAGGGGTGGCCAAACTTGCTTAACTTAAGAGCCACATAAAATAAACGTCAGATGTCTGAGCCACAAGACATGAACATTAGATGTCTGAGAGCCGCAAAGATTGACCATCAAATGTTTGAGAGCCACAAGACAGGGAGAGAGGAAAGTAAATGGGAGGAGGGAGGGAGAGGTGGAAAGAAAGCAACTTTAACTTTAAATGCATTCTCCAAGCTGCCAGCTAGCTTGGCAAAGAGATTTAAAGAGACAAATGCCTTCTCTAAGCTGGCCAACAGGGCAGTGGGGGCTTCAAGAGCCACACAATATGTGTGGAAGAGCCACAGGTGGCTCCCGAGGCACAGTTTGGCCACCCCTGGTATATACCGTGAACAAATCACTAAGAAATCAACAATACCAACAATTATAATTTCTCAAAATATAATAATCCCAACACTATTCATACACCACAATTCCTTCAAGCTCATCCAAATTTGGAAAAGTGCAAGTCTTTATCCAACACAGAATCTCTCAATCGGTTAAAATGCTTGTGCCACGTATCTAAGTGCAGTTCATAAGACTTTAAAAAAAATAGAATTTGGATTGATGAAAGGATGCCTCGGTACCATTTCAGGGACACTTCCGTCCCAGCAAATGAATCCTGCCAGCCTCTGAGTTCGTTTCTATCCATGGAACAAACTGTCTTTCTATGCATCCCGATCTTGCCATATCTCACCAAATTCCATTTGCAAATACTTGCAGGCACAATTGGAAAAGTTGTGGAGAAGTTGTTTTTAGAGAAACAACTTCTCCCTTTGTTACAATACAAGAACTCGTGGGCACCCTTTTCTCCCTTTCTTACAATACAAGAACTCGTGGGCACTCCATGAAATTGCTGAGCAGTCAGGTTAGAACAGATAAAAGGAAGTCCTTCTTCACTCAAAGGGCTATTAACACGTGGAATTCACTGCCACAGGAGGTGGCGGCGGCTGCAAGCACAGACAGCTTCAAGAGGGGAATGGATAAGCATATGGAGCAGAGGTCCATCAGGGGCTCTTAGTCACAGCGTATTGTTGGAACTCTCTGTCTGGGGCAGTGATGTTCTGTATTCTTGGTGCTTGTGGGGGGGGGGGCAACAGTGGGAGGGCTTCTAGTGTCCTGGCCCCACTGATGGAACTCCTGATGGCACCTGGGTTTTTTGGCCACTGTGTGACAGAGTGTTGGACTGGATGGGCCATTGGCCTGATCCAAGATGGCTTCTCTGATGTTCTTATGTGCCCACCCGTGCATGATCCTTCTGCAAAGTAAAGGATTGCTTTTTATTACGTCTCTATAACCGAAGCTGGAATAATTAGAAAAGACTCTCCTGGACGTTTATATATCACGAATGTACTAATTGGAGGCCCAGAGCACTTTAAGAATTGGTGATCTAATTTGCCCTAGTGAGTGAACTACGAGTGAACTCGGAGTCGCACCTTATTAGTATCTTTCCTTTGAACCTATGAATGAATTCTTTGTGATACAAACTGATGTCAACATAGTTGTTTACATTGCAGTTACTGCTTCACCGTTATTCCTTTATCTTTGTTCCTACTCCTTTCCGCGATACCCTCTGTTGTTACTCCCGCCTGAACGTCGGCACCTCTGAGAATGAGGGACACACAAAGAATTGTTCTGAACATGCAGTGTCTTCCGAAAGAAGAGCTTTTGAATTCTCAGGCGATGCAGGTTATAACAGTTCAGAACATCTCCCTCGCCCCACCCTTATCAGAACCGGAGCTATTTGTGCCGGTTAATTGCCCCGCCTCATAAATATCGTACAGCACCAATTATGCTCTTTCAAGATTGTATCTGCACAATCTGTGACACACTTCATAGCTGGAAATTAGCACACACCTCCGAACAGCAAGCTGTTTTCACAAAGGAGAGAAACTGAAGCATCAGGCAAGTGTACCCATATGCGTCGCTGGAAATACCTGTGGCTTGCACCATCACTAGCCATTGTTGCCAGTGTATCTTTTTTCCTCCGTGGAAAACACTCTATAATGCTTCTTTCCATCAGGATAATGTGCATATTACATATTTACAGCTTGGGGGCTTTATGGCAGAAGTAGGATTGGAATACAGGTCCAAACTCCGAAGTACCCACTTGGTCATGCTGACTATAATCCAGCCATGCCCAAATCAAGATCTGCAACAAATGGAATTCATGAAATTACTCAAAGCTCCCAGGAACCAACCAGACGTGCATACGAATCCACACCGGAGGTTGCCTGTTGTATCTCTGTACAACTCTGTGTATGATTTACTGAAGAGCCTTCCCTTCTAAATAACTTCGGCATAGTAGATTTATCTGCCACCACCCTGAATTGGGATTACGGTAGAGTTTGGGCAACCTGAAGGACTTCTGGCAGTGGCAATGAGGCATCTTCCTTGGCACAGAGCGATTCAAAACATGTAGGTGAGCTTCACCAGGGGCAGGACTTTTTTTGTAGCAGGAACTCCTTTGCCTATTAGGCCACACACCCCTGATGTAGCCAATCCTCCTGGAGTTTACAGTAGGCCCTGAACTAAGAGCCCTGTAAGCTCTTGGAGGACTGGCTATATCAGGGGTGTGTGGCCTAATATGCAAAGGAGCCCCTGCTAGAATTCCAAGCTCTCGGAGGATTGGCTACATCAGGGGTGTGTGGCCTAATATGCAAAGAAGCCCCTGCTAGAATTCCAAGCTCTTGGAGGATTGGCTACATCAGGGGTGTGTGGCCTAATATGCAAAGAAGCCCCTGCTAGAATTCCAAGCTCTTGGAGGATTGGCTACATCAGGGGTGTGTGGCCTAATATGCAAAGGAGCCCCTGCTAGAATTCCAAGCTCTTGGAGGATTGGCTACATCAGGGGTGTGTGGCCTAATATGCAAAGGAGCCCCTGCTAGAATTCCAAGCTCTTGGAGGATTGGCTACATCAGGGGTGTGTGGCCTAATATGCAAAGGAGCCCCTGCTAGAATTCCAAGCTCTTGGAGGATTGGCTGCATCAGGGATGTGTGGCCTAATATGCAAAGAAGCCCCTGCTAGAATTCCAAGCTCTTGGAGGATTGGCTACATCAGAGGTGTGTGGCCTAATATGCAAAGGAGCCCCTGCTAGAATTCCAAGCTCTTGGAGGATTGGCTGCATCAGGGATGTGGGGCCTAATATGCAAAGAAGCCCCTGCTAGAATTCCAAGCTCTTGGAGGAATGGCTACATCAGGGGTGTGTGGCCTAATATGCAAAGGAGCCCCTGCTAGAATTCCAAGCTCTTGGAGGATTGGCTGAATCAGGGATGTGTGGCCTAATATGCAAAGAAGCCCCTGCTAGAATTCCAAGCTCTTGGAGGAATGGCTACATCAGGGGTGTGTGGCCTAATATGCAAAGGAGCCCCTGCTAGAATTCCAAGCTCTTGGAGGATTGGCTGCATCAGGGATGTGTGGCCTAATATGCAAAGAAGCCCCTGCTAGAATTCCAAGCTCTTGGAGGATTGGCTACATCAGAGGTGTGTGGCCTAATATGCAAAGGAGCCCCTGCTAGAATTCCAAGCTCTTGGAGGATTGGCTACATCAGGGGTGTGTGGCCTAATATGCAAAGGAGCCCCTGCTAGAATTCCAAGCTCTTGGAGGATTGGCTACATCAGGGGTGTGTGGCCTAATATGCAAAGGAGCCCCTGCTAGAATTCCAAGCTCTTGGAGGATTGGCTACATCAGGGGTGTGTGGCCTAATATGCAAAGAAGCCCCTGCTAGAATTCCAAGCTCTTGGAGGATTGGCTACATCAGAGGTGTGTGGCCTAATATGCAAAGGAGCCCCTGCTAGAATTCCAAGCTCTTGGAGGATTGGCTACATCAGGGGTGTGTGGCCTAATATGCAAAGGAGCCCCTGCTAGAATTCCAAGCTCTTGGAGGATTGGCTACATCAGGGGTGTGTGGCCTAATATGCAAAGGAGCCCCTGCTAGAATTCCAAGCTCTTGGAGGATTGGCTGCATCAGGGATGTGTGGCCTAATATGCAAAGAAGCCCCTGCTAGAATTCCAAGCTCTTGGAGGATTGGCTACATCAGGGGTGTGTGGCCTAATATGCAAAGGAGCCCCTGCTAGAATTCCAAGCTCTTGGAGGATTGGCTACATCAGGGGTGTGTGGCCTAATATGCAAAGGAGCCCCTGCTAGAATTCCAAGCTCTTGGAGGATTGGCTACATCAGGGGTGTGTGGCCTAATATGCAAAGGAGCCCCTGCTAGAATTCCAAGCTCTTGGAGGATTGGCTACATCAGGGGTGTGTGGCCTAATATGCAAAGGAGCCCCTGCTAGAATTCCAAGCTCTTGGAGGATTGGCTGCATCAGGGATGTGTGGCCTAATATGCAAAGAAGCCCCTGCTAGAATTCCAAGCTCTTGGAGGATTGGCTACATCAGAGGTGTGTGGCCTAATATGCAAAGGAGCCCCTGCTAGAATTCCAAGCTCTTGGAGGATTGGCTGCATCAGGGATGTGTGGCCTAATATGCAAAGAAGCCCCTGCTAGAATTCCAAGCTCTTGGAGGAATGGCTACATCAGGGGTGTGTGGCCTAATATGCAAAGGAGCCCCTGCTAGAATTCCAAGCTCTTGGAGGATTGGCTGCATCAGGGATGTGTGGCCTAATATGCAAAGAAGCCCCTGCTAGAATTCCAAGCTCTTGGAGGAATGGCTACATCAGGGGTGTGTGGCCTAATATGCAAAGGAGCCCCTGCTAGAATTCCAAGCTCTTGGAGGATTGGCTGCATCAGGGATGTGTGGCCTAATATGCAAAGAAGCCCCTGCTAGAATTCCAAGCTCTTGGAGGATTGGCTACATCAGAGGTGTGTGGCCTAATATGCAAAGGAGCCCCTGCTAGAATTCCAAGCTCTTGGAGGATTGGCTACATCAGGGGTGTGTGGCCTAATATGCATAGGAGCCCCTGCTAGAATTCCAAGCTCTTGGAGGATTGGCTGCATCAGGGGTGTGTGGCCTAATATGCAAAGGAGGCCCTGCTAGAATTCCAAGCTCTTGGAGGATTGGCTGCATCAAGGGTGTGTGGCCTAATATGCAAAGGAGCCCCTGTTAGAATTCCAAGTTCTTGGAGAATTAGCTACATCAGGGGTGTGTGTTAAAGGAGTTCCTGCTAAAAAAAAAAGCCCAAAGGAGATTGATTAGCCACTGCACAGAATACTGAAGGTCCTTCCAACCCGAGAGCCCTTTCTCCTGCCAGCCTGAGCTGGGCCAGCGGGCCCAAGGAAATGGGAATTTCCTCCTCAGTTTGAATCATCTGGCAACTACACCAGGTTATAAAAGAATGTGCTGCTGCAAAAGGAAATGGTTGGTCTTATTTCCCCCAGGGAAAGCAGCCTGCATGGTTCAGTGGAAATCTGGGTTCAGATCCTGCCGCAGGCCTTACAGCGCAATCCTAAACGGAGTTACTCACTCCTGAGTGGGTTGAGGTTAGTGGACTTGGAAGGGTTTAACTCTGCTTACGATTGCACTGTTAATGTGTCCTCTCGAGAGTCACACAATGCTCAGACGCCGTGTGATCGGACATTCAAAGAGAAGGAATGCCCAATTACTTTCAGCAGGGCTTTTCTGGTAGCAAGAACTCCTTTGCCTATTAGGCCACACCCTCCCTTGACGTAGCTAATCCTCCTGGAGCTTACCGTAGGCCCTGTACAGCTCTTGGAGGATTGGCTACATAAGGGGTGTGTGGCCTAATATGCAAAGGAGTGCCTGCTACAAAACAAGCCCTAACTTTAAGTATGAATCACTTGCTCCAAGTTCCCCCGAAGAAAGCATGGCCAGATCAGAGCAAAAACTCTCAACAGGGATAGGATCTGGTGGGATACGTGTGTTCAAGGGTGGAACTTTACTCTAAAAGTAAACCTTTTTTGAATGAAAGAGTGGTGTGTCCTGGGTGGATAAAAATCAGCGATTAAAAAAAATGGCATTAAAAAAACAGATGTCAGACTTTAATACAAAGAACTCAATTCATTCTGATCAAGCAGAATTCAGCGTGCATTTGGTTTTAAGAGATTATCTGTACCTGGCTGTTTTTAAGGGCTATTTTAGATTTCCGTTATCCCTTTTGGAAAACCAAAATCTTGGTTCACAATGAAATCTGTCTTTTAACATAAGCACATTAAAGTCTGTGCAGGCATAATCTCTGAAAAAAGAACTTGTGGCTTACTGTCACGGTGTATAAATGTCTGATGTTCTACTTTTCAATGCAAGAGAATTAACCGGGGGCGGGGGGGAGGGGCAGATTTTCAGCAGACATGCATGATAAATATGGCACAAGATGTTGTGTACATTGTATGATTGCATAAAACCATCAACTTTTGGACAGGCAGCCAGAGAGAAGAGATATGTTATTTTTCAGCTCAAAGGGGAAAGAAGGAAAGGTCCCCTGTGCAAGCACCAGTTGTTTCCGACTCTGGGGTGAAGTTGCTTTCACAACGCTTTCACGGCAGACTTTTTTTTTAAGGGGTGGTTTGCCATTGCCTTCCCCGGTCATTATACTTTCACCCCAGCAAGCTGGGGACTCATTTTACCAACCTCGGAAGGATGGAAGGCTGAGTCAACCTCAAGCCAGCTACCTGAAAACCCAGCTTCCACCGGGGATCGAACTCAAGTCATGAGCAGAGCTAAGGACTGCAGCTTTAACACTCTGTGCCACGGGGCAAAGGGGAAAGAAGCAGGGCCTTTTTTGAATAGGAACGCACAGGAATGTAGTTCCAGCTGGCTTGGCATCAGGAGGTGTGACCTAATATGCAAATGAGTTCCTGCTGGGCTTTCTCTACCAAAAAAAAGCCCTGGAAAGAAGTTTGTTCCATCCAGCTCTCGGTTCTCACGAATTCTGAGGCTGTGCAGCCTGAACCTACCCAAATTTCCTTGAAAGTTTACCCACGCTGACTCCAGCGCAAGACTTCAAACAAATAACCTTGCTCAGGGTCTGGGTAAAGCCACCCAAACAAATTGGTCTGTCATCTCCAAGCAGATCTAATTCCTCACTGACCCAAGATTGTGTGTTTTGCCTCTCTGCTGGATGAGGAGGGTACTGAGTGGCAAAGGGATATTTGGTGGTTGTTAGAACATTTAACTAGTACACATGACTGTTTCAAAAATGTATGAATTATAAAACTGGAAATGTGTACATTTGTCTTTTAGGGGATGGGGGACTTCAGAGGGCTGAGTTTCATACAATGTGCAAGGACTGGATACTCCTAGTGTGTAACCGAGTGTGGCATAGGGGTCTTCTCTACCATGGAAGCTTGCAGGGTGACTCGGCCCATCCTACCTCACAGGGGTGTTGTGAGGACAGAAGAAAGGAGAACGATTTAAGCAGCTTTGGGCTCCTATTGGGGAGAAAGGTGGAGGAAGGAAGGGGAGAGGAAGGAAGGAGAGAAGGAAGGAAGGAAGGAAGGAAGGAAGGAAGGAAGGAAGGAAGGAAGGAAGGAAGGGGAGAGGCAGGGGAAGGAAGGAAGGGGAGAGGCAGGGGAAGGAAGGAAGGGGAAAGGGAGGGGAAGGAAGGAAGGGGAGAGGCAGGGGAAGGAAGGAAGGGGAGAGGGAGGGGAAGGAAGGAAGGAAGGGGAGAGACGGGAAGGAAGGAAGGGGAGAGACAGGGGAAGGAAGGAAGAAGAGAGGGAGGGGAAGGAAGGGGAAGAAAGGAGAGAGAAGGAAGGAAGGAGAGAGAAGGAAGGAAGGAGAGAGGGAGGAGAAGGAAGGAAGGAGAGAGGGAAGGGAGGAAGAAATGAGAAAAAAAGGAAGAAGAGAGGGAGGGGAAGGAAGGAGAGAGGGAGGAGAAGGAAGGAAGGAGAAGGAAGGAAGGAGAGGGAAGGAAGGGGAGAGGGAGGGGAAGGAAGGAGAGAGGGAGGAGAAGGAAGGAAGGAGAGAGGGAAGGGAGGAAGGAGAGAGAGAAGGAAGGAAGAAGAGAGGGAGGGAAAGGAAGGAGAGAGGGAGGAGAAGGAAGGAAGGAAGGAAGGAAGGAAAGGGAGAGGGAGGGGAAGGAAGGAGGGAGGGAGGAGAAGGGAGGAGAGAGGGAAGGGAGGAAGGAAGGGGAGAGGGAGGGGAAGGAAGGAAGAAAGGCACTCTCAGCCTAACCTACCTCACAGGGCCGTTGGGAGAATAAAATGGAAAAAGGAGCACTATGTCCTCTAGGTTCCTTGGAAGAAGGGCAGGGTAAACTGAGGATGGATGGAGAGATGGGTACATTGGATAGGCGGACAGGCAGGGAGATGACTTTAAGGACACCCACCCTTCAAAAGTTTGGGAAACCCTGCTCTGTTATAGTTTACTCCTCTCCCAGAGCCAAGAAGTCTGCCCCAAGAACTGCTCCAGCCAAACTGCCATTTGCCACCCTCTGGAATGCCCTTGAAAGGCCTCCCCTAACTAGGGAACTCTACACTTCTTGACATTTGTCCCCAGACATGTGGGACTATTTGCAAGGGCTTCCCCTCCCCCGCCAGAAACCACCTGTCTCGTGCACATTCAGTTTCCCTGACAACTGTTCATGCAGCAGTCGAGCTGTGAAAGTTCTTCCAAATTTCATTTCCCCAAAAGAAAACTCTGGTTAGTAAATAGGGCAGGCTCTCACTGCGGGTGATCCTGAAAAAAGATAAGCACTATGCAGGGGTCCCCAACCCCTGGGCCGCAGGGGTTAATGCAAGGGTCCCCAACCCCTGGGCCGCAGACCGGTACTGGTCTGTGGCCTGTTAGCGACTGGGCCATAAGTTGTAAAATTATTATATATTACAATGTAGTAGTAATAAGAAGAGGAACACACTGGATTTATATCCTCCCCGCCACTCCAAATTTCAGAATCTCAGAGCGGATCACAATCTCCTTTACCTTCCTCTCTCATAACAGACACCCTGTAAGGTGGATGGGACTGAGAGAGCTCTCTCCAGAAGCTGCCCTTTCAAGGACAACTCTGCGAGAGCTATGGTTGACCCAAGGCCATTCCAGCAGCTGCAAGTGGAGGACTGGGGAATCAAACCCAGGTAAGAGTCTATATATTTCACTACCATGACAAAATAATAGAAATAAAGTGCACAATTGTATCATCCCAAAACCATTCCACCCCTCCCCGCCCCGGTCCCTAGAAAAATTGTCTTCCACAAAACCGGTCCCCAGTGCCAAAAAGGTTGGGGACCACTGGCTTAATGGATAAAGCGTCTGACTTTGAATCAGAAGATAGCAGGTTTGAGTCCTGCCGCGCTCTCTTGGATTTTTAAGGGTTGAAATATTTTCTTTACAGCGTTGTTGATTGTAAACTGAAAATCTGTTAATTAAAAAATGCTTGCGGGGGGGAGGGGAATGAACACAAGCCCCAGCCATGTACAGCAGCCCTGAGAGGTTTGAAAAATAATGTTGCCATCTTCTGGTGGGGAAGGGGGACACTAAAAGGAGGAGACTGTTAAGCCAAGCCAGCATTAAAATGCATGCTCTGTTTTGTGGCTGAACACTCCCAAGAACTGCTGGATCAGACCAATCTAGTCCAGCCTCCTGTCTCACAGTGGCCAGCCAGCGCCTTCATAGGTCCCACAACAAGGCATAGAGGCTGAAGCCTTCCCCTGATGTTGCCTCCGGGTTTTCAGAAGCCGACTGCCTCTGAATGGGGAAGTTCCCTTTAGCCACCATGACTAGTAGCTACTGATAGACTCTCTTCCATAAGATGCTCAAACAGGGCTTTTTTTGTAGCAGGAACTCCTCTGCATATTAGGCCACAGGTTCTACTGTAAGCTCTTGAAGGATTGGCTACACCAGAGGGGTGTGGCCTAATATGCAAAGGAGCTCCTGCTAGAATTCTATCCCTGGGCCACACCCCCTGATGTAGCCAATCCTCCTGGAGCTTACAGTAGGCCCTGTAAGAAGAGCCGTGTAAGCTCTTGAAGGATTGGCTACATCAGGAGTGTGTGGCCTAATATGCAAAGGAGTTCCTGCTACAAAAAAAGCCCTGTGCTCAACCTCCTTTTAAAGCTGCCTATACCTGAGCCCATGACTACATCCTCTGGCAGCAAAGGCCACATTTTAATCACTCCTTGTGTAAACTTTTGTCCCTTCTTAATCTCCTACCCATCAGCTCCATTAGATGCCCTCCAGTTCTAGTATTTTGGGAGAGGGAGAAAGGCTCTTGCGAAGAAGAAGACCATAGATTTATACCCCACCCTCCACTCTGAATCTCAGAGTCTCAGAGCAGCTTACAATCTCCTTTATCTTCTTCCTCCACAACAGACACCCTGTGAGGTAGGTGGGGCTGAGAGGGCTCTGACAGAAGCTGCCCTTTCAAGGACAGCTCTTCAAGAGCTATGGCTGACCCAAGGCCATTCCAGCAGCTGCATGTGGAGGAGTGGGGAATCAAACCCAGTTCTCCCAGATAAGAGTCCACACACTTAACCGCTACACCAAACTGGCTCTTACCGAACATGGGAGTTGCTTTCGAATGCCGTTCCTTACGGGCAGAGCTGAGAGTTCTTCCTCTCAGTCATCTCTGACCAGAGAAACTGACTCACTTGCCCCAGGGTTTCCGGCGGCTTCATCCAATCTCCTAACCCAGAATGCCATAACTTTCCCTTTGATGCCCCTAGAAGCGTCTCCGAGACAATCTCTCACGCCAAGCTGAAGGAAATCTATTCCTCTCCCCACCCCAGAACCGGCTGAGTTTTGCGAGCCTTGTCCTAACCACATGGTGGAAATTCGCTGCAAGGCACCAGCGCATGCAAAGGGAATCCTGAACCCCGGCTCAGAGGACACAATCAGGTCATCTCCGTTTTAACCATTTTGACTCCTGGCAGAAAACACCATCTCAAAGAAGCATACAGGGCAGAGGTTTCAAACATCACTCCCAAAACACTGCCTTTGCTCTTCTCCAGGTGACAAGTCCAAAGTTACAGGAAGAGGCGTTTTTGGTGGCTGTTCCACACCATTTAGTGGTAAGCAGTGTGGTTTTCTTGTGGGCATTTTAGGGGATGAGAGACATTTTAGGGGATTAATCATGTAAGCTTTAATCAATTCAACCTGCATACATTGGTACAGGAGTTAAAAATGACAGTTCTATGGGGGACACATTTTGCTTTATTAAGAAAAAATAGGATACGGACATGTGTCACAGCAGACACAATTAGAAGAGGCATGCAACAGAAAAAGATAAATGCCTCTTCTAAAATGGCAGCAGTGCCCCCTCTAAGCTGAGTTAGTGTGAGCCAGTAGAAAATCCCATAATTCTGCACAGAGGCGCAGAGCTAACTTATGTGCACGATCAACTGAGTGGATTTGTTTCTCCGTGAGACCCCCAAAAGCTAAATCAGGACAAAGGCTTGTTTTCAAAAGCAAGGACAAACCATCTTAGCAGGTTTTTTAGACTCTGGCTCAAACATTTTTGTCTTCGCTCAGGAAAAAGGGCTCCAGAGCAAACTAATTTATGGCATAGCTCATAAATGCCAGTCGCTCACAAAGTAGAATTTTTGCTCGCAAGACTCCACATTGGATGGCAGCCCCCAAATATATATTTTTTAATACTGGCATGCACGCACATCCAAGTCTGCTCCCCAATCAAATGCAAGTTTGTACCAAGTATAGAACTAGTTTCATGTGTATTACCCAAGCGATTCCAACAACATTCCTGTAAGGTAGGTCAGTGTTATTTGCCCTTTACTGCAGCTGTGGGGAGGAAGTCAGACAGAAAGCAGGCTGAGGTTACGCACTGAGTTTGAGGCCAAGATGAAATTTGATGCAAAAGGGGATTATGAGGGAGAACAAATCTACACAGAAGATAACAAATCCAGCAAGAGAGAGGAAGGCCGGAAGACATACGGAACAATTTGACAGCGGGGGGAGCTGTGGCTCAGCGGTAGAGCATCCGCTTGGCATCCAGAAGTTCCCAGGTTCAATCCCCAGCATCTCCAGTTAAGGATCTGGTTATAGTCAGGCCTTTCTTTCGCAGCAAAAGCCCAACAGAAACTCATTTGCTTGGATTACAATTAGAAAAATTTCCAAAGGAAGACAGGACTTTCATTTGGTATTTGCTCTCAGCTGCTAGGACATTGTATGCGCAGCTGTGGAAACAGAGGAAAATACCAGAGAAATGGGGTTGGATTGTGAAAGTTTTATCGTGGAGTGAGATGGACAAATTAACTAAAACTTTAAGAGACTATGATTTAGACATATTCAAAAAGGAGTGGAAGAAATTTAAAGGATATATGGAGAAAGAGTGGAATGTAAAAAGACATTGGACAATTTTTTAGTATTAATGAGAGAAGAGAAATATTGAACTTTGATTGGTTAGCGGTACCTTTACAATTGAATTTAAATTTATAACTTCGGGGAAGGCAAATACTGGTGGGAGGGGGGGTTGAAATATCATATGGGTTAGTATAGAAAAGAGACAATTAAATATTGTAACCATATGTTATTAATAAATTGTTAAAACCCAGAAACTCATTTGCATATTAGGCCACACCCCTGACACCAAGCTAGCTGAAACTGCATTCCTGCTCAAAAAATAAAAACTCCACCGTCATCAGAAACTCCAGCATCATCAGAAAGCAGGGGGAGGGGAGGGAATTGTCTGCTGGGAACTCTATTATTCCCTTTGGAGACTTATTCCCATAGAAAATAACAGAGAATTGATCCGCAGGTATCTGGGGCTCTTGGGGGGGGAGGCTGTTTTTTGAGGTAGAGGCACCAAATTTTCAGCATAGCATCCAGTGCCTCTCCCCAAAATACTCCCCAGGTTTCAAAAAGATTGGACCAAGAGGTCCAATTCTGTGATCACCCAAATAAGGTGCCCCTATCCTTCATTTCCTGTGGGAGGAAGGCATTTAAGAGGAGTGTGATCCCTTTAAATGCGATGGCCAGAACTCCCGTTGGAGTTCCATTGTGCTTGTCACAACCTTGCTCCTGGCTCCACCCCCAATGTCTCCTGGCTCCACCCCCAAGGCCCCAGATATTTCTTGAATTGGACTTGGCAACCCTACCCAGGATAGCCCAATCTCTTCAGAACTCAGAAGCGAAGCAGCGCCAGACCTGGCTAATACTTGGATGCGAGACCACTGAGGAAGGCCGCGATTGCTGTGCCAAGGCAGGCAATGACAAACCCCCTGTTTGCAAACTCTCCAGAGTAGCCATAAACTGGCTGTACATGAACAGCACTTTCCACCATAGCAAAGAGAGAGCCAGTTTGGTGTAGTGGTTAAGTGTGCAGACTCTTATCTGGAAGAACCGGGTTTGATTCCCCACTCCTTCACTTGCAGCTGCTGGAATGCCCTTGGGTCAGCCATAGCTCTGGCAGAGGTTGTCCTTGAAAGGGCAGCTGCTGTGAGAGCCCTCTCCAGTCCCACCCACCTCACAGGGTGTCTGTTGTGGTGGAGGAAGATAAAGGAGATTGTGAGCCGCTCTGAGACTCTTCGGAGTGGAGGGCGGGATATAAATCCAATATCTTCATCTACCTCACGGGATGTCTGTTGTGGTGGAGGAAGGTAAAGGAGATTGTGAGCCGCTCTAAGACTCTTCGGAGTGGAGGGCAGGATATAAATCCAGTATCATCTTCTTCTTCATCATCTAGCAAAGCAAGGCCCTGCTGCGGGCAGCTCGTCTGGGATGACATTTCAAAAACGCCTTCCCACAAGAGGGAAGCTGTGGGTTTACTCAGATCCTCCACCTTACAGTTTGGGGCTGCTGTGGATTTTATGAAGGCTCCTTGGACCTGCACCAGAGGATTTCGAACAGTGCGGGGCGGAGGACGGCTGCTAATGGGAAAGGAAGGGAAGATCCATTTCTGCCCCCATAGAGGGCAGAATCTTTCACGGCTCATGAGAGAGCATGTATGGACTGGGATCAGGAACTGGGGGTGGGGGGGTTCATTAGATTTGCACAGAGCTTAAGGGAAATGGTACTTGGGCGCCGTCTTCACCCTCCACTTTGGTGTAGTGGGAGAACCGGGTTTGATTCTCCACACCTCCACTCACAGCTGCTGGAATGGCCTTGGGTCAGCCGCAGCTCTCGTAGGAGTTGTCCTTAAAAAGGCAGCTTCTGGGAGAGCTCTCTCAGCCCCACCCACCTCACAGGGTGTCTGTTGGGGTGGGTAAAGGAGATTGTGACCACTCTGAGATTCAGAGTGAAGGGCGGGATATAAATCCAGTATCTTCTTCTCCTCCTCCTTTAGCAACATCCCCCCTCCTGACCTCATTTTATACCAGAAGACCCTTTAATTCCACTTAAGACATGATTGCTGTTACCACGCTGCGTCAGCGGTCACAATGTCTACACGGCCACAGTATAGTTACCAGCCCGCTAACAGTAAGAGCAAAGCCAAAATTCTAATCAACTAGAATTTCCCAGGGCCTGAAAGATGCCCATATTAAACCCTGGCACCTCCCATTGCAGAAACGAAACATGAAAGTGGTATTACTTCTGGCATTTGAGCTATTTAGGGATTTAATTCCTCTGCACCGGGGTGGGGGGCGGGGAGGGAATCTTGCAGTCACAATTCAGAGCGGAGAATCTAAGTGGCCGGAGACATTGGATAGCATGCCCACAGCCAGTGCTTCCCCTAAGCTGAGTTAGCGTGAGCTAGCTCACAGATTTTCAGCCTCCAGCTCACACAGTTTTGCCTTCGCTCAGGAAGGAGGACCCCAGAGCACAATAAGTGATGCAGCAGCTCACAACTTTAATACTAACAGCTCACAAAGTAGGATTTTTGCTCACAAGACTCTGCAGCTTGGAGGGAACATTGCCCACAGCATGTTTCCTCAGAAATAAGTGGGGGGGGGGCTTGGGGGGGGCACAGCCTTCCATGAAAGGAAGAAATCATATCCATCTGCCTAGAAATCATATCCATCTGACGTGCAGCTCCGAAATCAAGATTGGTCACATGGTCAACGTTCACTCCAAGCTGCAGAGTTTTGTGAGCAAAAACTCTACTTTGTGAGCCACTGGCCTTAAAGTTGTGAGCGACTGCGTGAACTAGTGTGCTCTGGGGTCATCCTTCCTGAGCGAAGACAAAAATGTGTGAGCCGGAGGCTAAAAATCTGTGAGCTAGCTCATGTTAACTCAGCTTAGAGGGAACACTGGTCATGGTTAGCGTGAGAAGGCAAAAGGTCCTCTGCACATGTGCAGAGAGGTATTTTTTATGAGGGGAAAAAAACCCCATAGCTCTATATGTTGCCGAATTGAACCCTGTGGGTGCAACAGTGCGGAGGTTGGACAGGCAGACACAGCTGGGCTGGAGTTGGGTCACCAGGCAGGTTCGGGGTTCCTGCCCCCCACCTGGACGACCACGGGAGTAGAAGGTTATCCACATTTGCAGTTGCCAGCAACGTTCCCTCTAAGCTGTGGAGTCTTGTGAGCAGAAATTCTACTTTGTGAGCGGATGGTGTGGAATTGTTTTCTGTGGCCCCAGAAGGTAGGACCAGAACCAATGGGTTGAAGTTAAATCAGAAGAGTTTCCAGCTCAACATTAGGAAGAACTTCCAGACCGTTAGAGCAGTTAAGAACATAAGAGAAGCCATGTTGGATCACGCCAATGGCCCATCCAGTCCAACACTCTGTGTCACACAGTGGCCAAAAAACCAGGTGCCATCAGGAGGTCCACCGGTGGAGCCAGGACACTAGAAGCCCTCCCACTGTGTCCCCCCCCAAAGCACACAGTGGCCAATATATGTGTGTGTGTATATATACACACACATATACATACACACACACACACACATAGCCAGTTTGGTGTAGTGGTTAAGTGTGTGGACTCTTATCTGGGAGAACCGGGTTTGATTCCCTACTCCTCCACTTGCACCTGCTGGAATGGCCTTGGGTCAGCCATAGCTCTGGCAGAGGTTGTCCTTGAAAGGGCAGCTGCTGTGAGAGCCCTCTCCAGCCCCACCCACCCACCTCACAGGGTGTCTGTTGTGGGGGAGGAAGGTAAAGGAGATTGTGAGCCGCTCTGAGACTCTTCGGAGTGGAAGGCGGGATATAAATCCAATATCTTCTTCTTCTTCTCTTCACATATATACACTGTGGCTAATAGCCACTGATGGACCACTGATCCATATTTTTATCCAATCCCCTCTTAAAGCTGTCTATGCTTGTAGCTGCCATCACCTCCTGTGGCAGTGAATTCCACATGTTAATCACCCTTTGGGTGAAGAAGGACTTCCTTTTATCCTCAGCGGAAGAGGCTTCCTCGGGAGGTGGTGGGCTCTCCTTCCTTGGAGGTTTTGAAGCAGAGGCTAGATGGCCATCTGACAGCAATGAAGATCCTGTGAATTTAGGGGGAGGTGTTTGTGAGTTTCCTGCATTGTGCAGGGGGTTGGACTAGATGCCCCTGGAGGTCCCTTCCAACTCTAGGATTCTATCGGCATTAAAGTTGCGAGCTGCTGCATAAATCGAGTTTGCTCTGGGGCCATGTTTCGTGAGCTAAGCAAAAAACGTGTGAGCCAGAGGCTAAAAAACTGCACTAGCTCACACTAACTCAGCGTAGAGGGAACACCGGTTGCCAGCTATAGGCTAAAATCCCTGGAGATTTTTTTTTTTGGGGGGGGGGGGAGAACCTGGGCAGAGTCTAATGCCGCAGTCCACCTTTTCAATCAGCCATTTTTCTCCAGGGAGAGAACCCATCTCGGTTCTCTGGAGGTCACCAGGAATAGCGGGAGATCTCCAGGTGACACCTGGGGGCTGGCAACCCTGGCAGCTCGCGACGCTTCCCGGGAGAGAGCCGCGGCTCCTTCCCCCTTCCTCGCTCCGGCGCTTCCCCAAACTCACCTCGGGGGCGCAGGACGGAGCCCAGCAGCACATGCGATCCTCAAAGGGGTTGAGCAGAGGCTGGCCTTGGGGGACCCTCCGCGCCCGCCGGGAAGAGCCCCCGACCCGACCCCGGAGCTGCCGGCTGCTGGGCGCGAGGATCCTTCTGTCTCCGATCTCCGGGCGGCCCTTTGTGCCTGGCAGCGCCCACCGCCTGGCGGCTGGCGCGCAGTGGCCTCGGGGCGGCTCCTCTTTCTCCTCCTCCGTCTGGCCCGGCAGCCGGAGGAGGAGGAGCCGAGGCGGGGCTGGCTGAGGAGGAGGAGGCGCCAAACCCTCCCTCGCTTCCACCCACGCGGGCGGCCTCCTCCTCCTTGCTCCAAGCGGAGCCCTTCACTCCGAAGCAGGAGCCCTTCCGTTCCCTTTGGATTGGAGAGCAGCTCCTGGGAAGCCGGAGGGCGAGGGGGAGGGATGGGTTCGGATTCCGGATGGAAGAATCTGGAGTAAAAACAGGCCTTGGCTGTGATCTCACACACACTCAATAATGCGCTTGCAATCCATTTTCAATGCACTTTCCAGCTGGATTTTGCTAGTTCACATAAGTAACATCCAATTGGAAAGTGCATCGAAAGTGAATTATGTAGCTTGCTCTCAGCTGCTAGGACATTGTATGCGCCGTTGTGGAAGCAAGAAAAAATACCAGAGAAATGGGATCGGATTGTGAAAGTTTTATCGTGGCGTGAGATGGATAAACTAACAAGAATTCTAAGAGACTATGATTTGGAAGCGTTTAAAAGGGAGTGGAAGAAATTTAGAGGCTATGTAGAGAAAGAATGGAACGTAAAAAGACATTGGACATTTTTTTAATAATGAGTATTAGAAAAAGGTCGAATGTGAATTTAGATTGTTATAGTTAAAGGCACCTTTATAAGTGAACTTTAAGTATATAACTTCGGCGGGAGTCTAGTAACGGAGGGAGGGGGATTAGAAAATATATGGATTAGGAAATAGAGATGATATAAATGGATATTGTTCCCGTATGCTATCAATAAATTGTTTAAAATGAAAACGAAAGTGGGTTATGTAGCGTGTGTGATCGCAGCCCTTGTTTGGGGCAGGAGCTTTCAGGGTTGCGATGTCCCATTAAAGAAAGATCCAAGGGGGCAGCCGCGTTGGTCTGAAGCAGTGGAACAAAGCAGGAGCCAAGGGGCAGCTTGAAGACCATCCAAGTTTTATTGAGAACCTAAGCTTTCGTGCGCTCTCTAAGCCCGCTTCATCAGACGAGGGGAATCAGGCACAGGGCCTGATTCCCCTCGTTTGATGAAGTGTGCTCAGCGCACGAAAGCCTACGTTCTCATTAAAACTTGGTTGGTCTTAAAGGGGCGACTTGACCCCTGCTTTGTTCAAGAAATATCTGGGGCCTTTGGGGGTGGAGCCAGGAGAAAGGTTGTTGTGACAAGCATAACAACTCCAAAGGGAGTTCTGACCATGGCATCCAAAGGGCCCGCGCCCCTTTTAAATGCCTTCCCTCCGTTGGAAATAATGGAGGATAGGGGCACCTTCTTTGGGGACTCATAGAATTGGACCCGTCGGTCCAATTTTTTTGAAACTTGGAGGGTCTTTCGAGGAGAGGTTGGATGCTGTGCTGCAAGTTTGGTGCCTCTACCTCAAAAAACAGCCCTCCCAAGAGCCCCCCGATACCCGCAGATCAATTCTGCATTATTCCCTATGGGAATCGGCCTCCATAGGGAATAATGGAGTGCCCAGCAGACATTTCCCCCCTCCCCCCCCCCGCTTTCTGATGCCCCTGAAGCAGGGGGGAGGGTCTCCAAACCAGGGGATTCCCCCCACACACACCTGGGGATTGGGCAAACCAGAAACTGCAGTGTACTGATTGGCAAACACTAGAAATAAACCACTGCTTTTTTATGTTGCAAATAAATACTTAAGCAATTTCTTTCATCATGATGCAATTATATTATTAGCACAAACCAAAATTCATTAAATGTCCGTAGGAAAATCAAAAAGTTACTTCACACCACTCTTGTAAGGTAGTACTTTCAAAATCAGAATGTTATTTCACATCACTCTTGTAAGGTAGCACTTTGCAGTCCACTGTCTCAGTTCTCCTTTGCTTGAAAGACGTAGACAGCACCGCGCTTGCATATGATGCCTCCTGTGGGTAGCAGACCAAAGTCTGACAGGTGCGGCGGCTACACAGGTCCTAGGTTCAGTTCTGTGTTTCGTTCACCTCCCACTGGCCACTTTCTTTTAGTTTTGGAACCCCTGCTAAAGGCAATTGCTCACAAGTTACAATACAACGTTACTTTGCAGCTTGCACGAATGGTTTTTTTCAACGCTTGGGGGTGACAGTTCCATATCTTTCCTCTTTTTGGATGCCTTGCTTGATGCAAAGCCAGAAACTCTTTTGAGTTAATTTCAACCCATTGGTTCTGGTCCGACCTTCTGGAGCAACAGAAGACAATTCCACACCGTCCTCTATATGACAGCCCTTCAAGTACTTGAAGATGGTGATCCTATCGCCTCTCAGCCACCTCCTCTCCAGGCTAAACATCCCCAGCTCCTTCAACCTTTCTTCATAGGACTTGGTCTCCAGACCCCTCACCATCTTCATCGCCCTCCTCTGCACCCGTTCCAGCTTGTCTATATCCTTCTTAAAATGTGGCGCCCAAAACTGAACACAATACTCCAGGTGAGGTCTTCCCAGAGCAGAGTAAAGCGATACCATCACTTCACGTTACCTGGACACTAGACTTCTGTTGATACAGCCTTGGGACATACCTGCTTTTTGCCTCCCAATACTTTCCTCCTTGTTCTCCTCCCACCAGAGCTTTTTTTTTGTAGCAGGAACTCCTTTGCATATTAGGCCATATTAGGCCCTGATGCAGCCAATCCTCCTGGAGCTTACAGGGCTCTTCATACAGGGCCAACTGTAATCACCAGGAGGATTGGCTACAATGGGGATGTGGCCTAATATGCAAAGGAGTTCCAGCTACAAAAAAAGCCCTGCCCCCAACTTAGAAAAGATGCCTGAAATCCTGGCTTTGCAGTCCCGGCAGAAGCTGCTGCAACAGCTAACCTGTTATATCTTCATAGGTACCAGATGCAGGATCCTGGACCCCCAAATGTCTATTTTCTTGCTGAGTCTGCTAGACCAGCAGTCCCCAACCTTTTTGGCACCAAGGACCGGTTTTGTGGAAGACAATTTTTCCATGGTCTGGGGTGGGGGGGGGTGTATGGTTTTGTGATGATAACAATTGTGCACTTTATTTTGGTGTGGTGGTGAAGTGTGCAGACTTTTATCTGGGAGAACCAGGTTTGATCCCCCACTCCTCCACTTGCAGCTGCTGGAATGGCCTTGGGTCAGCCATAGCTCTGGCAGAGGTTGTCCTTGAAAGGGTAGCTTCTGTCAGAGCTCTCTCAGTCCCACCCACCTCAAAGGGTGTCTGCTGTGGGGAGGGGGGAAGATAAAGGAAAGTTGTGAGTCACTCTGTGATTTTGAGTGGAGGGCGGGATATAAATCCAATATATTATTATTATTACTACATTGTAATATATAATGAAATAATTATACAACTTACGGCCCCGTTGCTAACAGGCCACAGACTGGTACCGGTCCACGGACTGGGGGATGGGACCATGGCTGTGCTAGACCTCTCCATCTTTTGGGAGACAGAACTCTGCAACCTTTCCCCACATGGGGGGAAGAAAGACTCTTGTGTCCCAGCTGCCCCCCAATCCATTTCCCTGCCTTTCTAGATTCTCTCTCGTCCGCAACACACCATTATTTCCCTTATCCCAGTCTCCTTCCTCAAACTTCTCTCGATGCTCTTTTATTCAGACTGGCACCGTTCCCCGTCTGGCACTCGATCCCAGCGAGAATCACTTGGCGCAATTCCCAGCTTGGCATCTGTTTTAAACTGGCACTTGGCCAGCGTCTTCCTTTGATAGGCCACTTGGAGGGACCACCAGTTTCTCCGGATTGGCCACGACTGCGCAATTTCTGTCTTGTGCCATGCTAAGGTCTCCTCAGCCTTTCTCCTCCTTTCATGATTCACCCTTTCTGGCACCCTCCGGCATTCATCCCCTCGAACTGCAGAAAGTGGGCACACCCACAAAGGCGCACCCAGAATGCTTCATGGTTCCTTCCCCACCCCCCTTCTCTCTGTGTTCCGTTCCTAAGTCCAGAATGCAACTGGAAATGCAGCTATCTGATGGGTGGTAAACCTTGGCAGATCTCACCGCGTTACGTATGAAGAAACATTTTGATGGTGCAGCTGGGTAATACTGAGGACTTCCTCATTGCACACGGAAGCCACCCGTCCGGGGCCGACCCTTCTGCTAGGCACACCCGCCTAGGGCACCAGAAATGGAGGGGCAGCCAAACCAGCCCCGCCACTCCCACACACACACACAGTGTGTGGACTGTTATCTGGGAGAACCGGGTTTGATCCCCCACTCCTCCACTTGCAGCTGCTGGAATGGCCTCGGGTCAGCCATAGCTCTGGCAGAGGTTGTCCTTGAAAGGGCAGCTTCTGTCAGAGCTCTCTCAGCCCCACCCACCTCACAGGGTGTCTGTGGGGCCCAACTGGGTAACCTGCAGCAAGCCTGCTCTTTCCTCCTTGTATCGGGAGAGGGCAAGGGAGGGTATACCCTCTTTCTTCCCCTCCATGGGGGGGGGGGCAGGTCCTTTTTTGAGGGTCATTTTTGCTTCCCAATTCCCCCTCTTCAGAAGTCCAGCAAGCTACAGGCCTGGCCCAATGGAGGGAGGTTTCCTTGAGGTCCAGGAGGGCAGACGGTGGTTTCTCTGCAGTGCAGCAGAGCCCACAGCATGGGGCAGGGGGCAGTGAAGTAATTCGCCTGGAGTGTCACAATTCCTTGGGCTGGCCCTAGACCCCCCCCCCAACAAGTTTCACAGAAGGGAATCCTAGTCCCTAGCTCTGAGTCCAACACTCCCACCCACTAGAGAGAGCCAGTTTGATGTAGCAGTTAAGAGCGTGGACTCTAATCTGGGAGAACCGCGTTTGATTCTCCACTCCTCCACAAGCACCTGCTGGTGTGACCTTGGGTCAGTCGCAGTTCTTGAAAGAGCTGTTCTCTCAAGAGCAGTTCTCAAAAGAGCTCTTTCAGCCCCACCTTCCTCCCCGGGTGTCTGTTGTGGGGAGAGGAAGGGAAGGAGATTGTAGGCAGCTCTGAGGCTCCAAATGAAAGGCGAGGTAGAGATTCAACCTCTTCTTCTTTTCCATTATGCAACGCTATCTGTGTGTTTCGTTCCACGTTCTTACTGGGGGTCCACCAACACGTCATCCCGGGTTTCATTCAGTGCAGGAGATGTACATAAGAATATCAGAAATAAGTCTTAAGTCCAGTGGCACCTTTAAGACCAACCAAGTTTAATTCTGGGTACAAGCTTTCATGTGCATGCACACGAATAACGACAAACAATTATCATACGGCATTGTGTGTAGAATAGCTGGGAGAGCCTAAGATTGTCTGGCAGCCAGAAGTTCTAGCTCTTTTAGTGCCATTCACCACTAGGTGGCGAGCTGGACTTGCACACTTTTTTAGATCCACATATGCGCATGAAACCTTGTATTCAGAATGAAGCTTCACTGATCTTCAAGGTGCACACTGGATTCAGACTTTGTTCTGCTGCTTCAGACCGATACGGCTCCCCGCATGAATTTATAAGGATATCAGAAGAGCCCCGTTGGATTAAACCCATGGTCCACCTAGTCCAGCAACTTTTCTCACACAGTGGCCAACCAGTTTTTCTGAAAGTCCAACAATCAAGGCCGAGAGACTGAGGCCTTCCGCTGATGTTGCCTCCTGGTACTGGTATGCTTTTGGGGGGCTTTTTTTGTAGCAGGAACTCCTTTGCATATTAGGCCACACCTCCAATGTAGCCAATCTTCCAAGAGCTTCCAGGGCTCTTCATACAGGGCTTACTATAAGCTCCAAGAGGATTGGCTACATCGGGGAGGTGTGCCCTAATATGCAAAGGAGTTTCTGCTACAACCCCCCCCTCTCGGTTAACTGCTTCCAGATGTGGTTTGCTTTAGTCTCCATGCCTACAGCCAGTGTGGTATTATAGCGGTTAAAGTTTCAGCCTAGGATCTGGGAAACCCAGACTGAAATCCCCACTCTGCCTTAGAACTTGCTGGGCGCCCTTGGGCCAGCCACGCACTCTCAAAGTAACTTGTCTCACAGAGTTGTCGTGACTTGGGAGTAAAAGGGAGGGAAGAACGATGTAAGCTGCTTTGGGTGCCTATTGGGGATAAAGGCAGGATATAAATTAAAAAGCAAACACCTTCCCTGCTTTACATCTGAATCAACTACACACAGGCTGTGATCACACAGCATTTGAGAATTACCTGCATGGGGGAGAGGGTTGGACTAAAAAAGGGTAAAGTTAGTCCCCTGTGCAAGCACCAGTCGTTTCTGACTCTGGGGTGACATTGCTTTCACAGCTTTTTCACGGCAGACTTTTTATGGGGTGGTTTGCCATTGCCTTCTCCGGTCATTACACTTTCCCCCCAGCAAGCTGGGTACTCATTTTACGGACCGTGGAAGGATGGGAAGGCTGAGTGAACCTGGAGTCAGCTACCTGAACCAGCTTCCGCTGGGATCGAACTCAGGTCCTGAGCAGAGGGCTCTGACTGCAGGACTGCGGCTTTACCACTCTGCGCCACGGGGCTCTTGCAGAGCGTTGGCCTAAATGACCCTAGAGTTCCTCTATGGCTATATGCTAACCAATGCAGTTTCAATCCACTTCCAATGCACTTTCCAACTAGATTTCGCTGGTTCACATGGCTATATGCTAACCAATGCCGTTTCAATCCACTCCCAATGCATTTTCCAACTAGATTTCGCTGCTTCACACAGCACAACCCAGCAGTAAGGCGCACTGGAAGCGGATCGAAACTTGGCATTTATATAGCATGCGCGGTGGCAGCTCTCCACGTGGAACCCCGCCCCCCTCCAGCTGTCGCGGGAATCCCCGGTAGAGATCAGAGGCGTCCTCCTTACCAAGAAAGCCCGCTAGGGGTCAGCAGAGGACAGCCTGACGGCTGCTCTGCTGCACACGCCGCCGGGAGCTGCTAATAGGCGCCGAGGCTTCTCTCGCTTTAATTAAATTGGCGCGCCCCAGCAGGGGAAAGGCTGCCGGGCCGCCGCGCTGCCATCTGGAAAGCCCGCGATGCCAGCTGGCCCCCTGCCCCACCTCGGATGCTAATACGCCGCCTTCTGACCCAGCTTGGCGGCTGGAAGCCTCTCTTCCATTCACACTGTTGATAGGGTTGCCAAACCCCAGGTGGGGGCAGGGGATCCCCCGGCTTGGAGGCCCTCCTCCCTCTTCAGGGTCATCAGAAAGCGGGAGGGGGGGAGGGAAATGTCTGCTGGGCACTCCGTTATTCTCTATGGAGACCGATTCCCATAGGGTACAATGGAGACTTGATCTGTGTGTATCTGGGCTGCCGGGGAGGCTGTTTTTAGAGGCAGCGACACCAAATTTTTAGCATAGCCCCCCCCCCTCAGAACAACCTCCAATTTTCAAAAAGATTGGACCAGGGGGTCCAATTCTATGTGTCCCCAAATGAAGGTGCCCCTATCCTTCATTATTTCCAATTTAAATGGTGTGCGTTCCCTTTAAATGTGATGGCCAGAACTCCCTTTGGAGTTCCATGATGCTTGTCACAACCTTGCTCCTGGCTCCACCCCACCCCCCAAAGTCTCCTGGCTCCACCCCCAGTGTCCCCAGATATTTCTTGAATTGGACTTGGCAACCTTAGACCCAGGGCACCTGGACTCGCCCCAGCTTGGCGGCTGGAAGCATCTCCTCCATTCACACTGCTGATCTGGGCCTGCTTCAGGCAAAAGAGGGGTTTTCTTTCTCTCGCCACCATCCCTGTTGGGTTGCCAACTCCAGGTTGAGAAACGCCTGGAGATTGGATAAGCAGAGGTCCATCAGTGGCTATTGGCCACAGGCCGGCCTCATATGGGGCAGGAGCTCACAGGAGGGGAGTTCTGGAACCTCTTCATTTTATTGTGCTCTTTCTTTCTTATCTCCCCCCACCACCACCACCAAAAAAAAAAATACTTGCTTCTTCTGGGCTCCATTGTTCCAACCCCTCAGGGAGAATTTTGCTGAACTTTAAGATTTGACAAACATTCTAATATTTTTCCCCACCAAAAAATGGGAAAATAGCGGAAACATAAAACAGACAGATGGAAATCTTCATAGGGTTGCCAAGTCCAATTCAAGAAATATCTGGGGACTTTGGGGGTGGAGCCAGGAGACTTTGGGGGTGGAGCCAGGAGACATTGGGGTGGAGCCAAGATCAAGGCTGTGACAAGCATAATTGAACTCCAAAGGGAGTTCTGGCCATCACATTTAAAGGGACGGCACACCTTTTCAATGCCTTCCTTCCATAGGAAATAATGAAGGATAGGGGCACCTTCTTTTGGGGCCCACAGAATTGGACCCCCTGGTCCAATTTTTTGAAACTTGGTGGGTATTTTGGGGAGAGGCACTAGATGCTATACTGAAAATTCGGTGTCTCTACCTCAAAAAACAGCCCCCCCAGAGCCCCAGATACCTGCGGATCAATTCTCCATGATTTTCTATGGGAATAAATCTCCATAGGGAATAATGGAGTTCCCAGAAGACATTTCCCTCCCCTCCCCCCGCTTTCTGACGACCCTGAAGCGGGGAGAGGGCCTCCACCTGGGGATTGGCAACCCTAAATCTTCATCATGCCACGCTGGCAACGTAGGAGAAAGTAATCTAAAAAGTATGATGGGAGTAAGTTTTTATTATGAGAATTCTAATTCAAGAAGCATTTTAAGGTAGATGCTGAGCTGATATAATTTAGTACACCTTCTGGTGATGTCAGAGGTGTGTAGCATATGTAAATTAGTTGCGCTAATGAGCCCTGGCACCTCTTTTTCTACAAAATGACCCCAGACAGGGAATAGATGGAACTCTCTGTCTGGGGAAAGTGATGCTCTGTATTCTTGGTGCTTGAGGGGGGCACAGTGGGAGGGTTTCTAGTGTCCTGACCCTACTGGTGGACCTCCTGATGGCACCTGAGTTTTGGCCACTGTGTGACACAGAGTGCTGGACTGGATGGGCCATTGGCCTGATCCAACATAGTTTCTCTTATATCTGCGGCAGTGATGTTCTATCTTCTTGGTGCTTGGGGGGCAACAGTGGAAGGGCTTCTGGAGTTCTGGCCCTGCTGGTGGATCTCCTGATGGCACTTGGGTTTTGGCCACTGTATGACACAGAGGGTTGGACTGGATGGGCCATTAGCCTGATCCAACATGGCTTCTCTTATGTTCTTTTTTTAGGAGTGGAACCTAAGGTGGGGTGGGGCTTGGAAGGGGGGTATAAGGCTTTCCATGGGGTATAATACGTAAAGTCCAACTTCTAGAGTGGCCATTTTCTGCAGGTGAACCAATTGCCTGGCACCTGGAGTTTTAATAACAGATCTTGGTTTAAAACAATTTTATTGGTAACATATGGTAATAAACCTATATCTTACATCTTTAAAAAACCCTTTTATCTACCCCATATATTACTTTCTACCCACCCCTCCCCCCGTTACTTGACCCCCACCGGTGTTATTTACGTAAAATGCAAATATTTAAAGGTACCCTTAACTATTAAAACAAAAAAAATATATTCTTCTTTTTAAAACTTAATAATTATCAAAGATTGTCCAATGTCCTTTTATTTTCCACTCTTTTTCTACATATCTTCTAAACTTTTTCCATTCCGTCTTAAAAACTCCAAATTATAGTCACTTAATATTCTTGTTAATTTGTCCATTTCACTCCATGTCATAACTTTTTTAATCCAGTCCCATTTCTCTGGTATTTTTTCTTGCTTCCACAACTGCGCATACAATGTCCTAGCGGCTGAGAGCAAGTACCAGATTAAAGTTCTATCTTCTTTTGGAAATTTTTCCATTTGTAGTCCCAACAGAAAAGTCTCTGCAACTTTGTTAAACTCATATCCCAAGATCTTAGAAATCTCTTGCTGAATCATCTGCCAAAACATTTTAGCTCTTTCACAGTCCACCACATATGGTAGAAAGAACCTTCATGCTTTTTACATTTCCAACATCTGTCTGGCATCTTATGATGCATCTTTGCCAATTTTTTAGGAGTTATATACCATCTATACATCATCTTAAAACAGTTTTCTTTAATACTTTGACATGTTGAAAGTTTCATAGAGTTCTTCCACAAATATTCCCAAGTTTCCATCTGTATTTCTTTATTTACATTAATTGCCCATTTAATCATTTGCGATTTCACTACTTCATCTTCTGTAGACCATTGTAGAAGTAATTTATATACTTTTGAAATTAATTTATCATTGTCTCCAAGCAGAACTTTTTCCAATTCTGTTTGCTCTTTCCTTATTCCAATCGCCTGGCACCTGGAGTTTTAATAACAGATCTTCAGCTGCCGCCTGGAGGTTGGCAACCCTACATCATTCTCCTTCCCTGCATGGGGAGCAATCAACAGTCTTCCAGGTCCAGGAATTGAATTCTGCATTCAAAGGCACATGAATCGAATTCTGCATTCAAAGTGCTAGAAAGCGACTCGCACACCCTAAAAGTGAACGTTTAAGAGTCCTAAATGTTAAAATAAAAATAAAATTCCAATGTGTGTTAGTAATTAAATGCCTTTGCAGAGCACTTTAACCCTTTATTAAAGCTCTTTACTGCCTAATGCTTCCTGCCTGAATGTTGCGATGTTAAAGCAATTTACAGATAATGTGCTTAGGAGGGGCTAGCGGATTTTAAAATCCTCATCTCAAGCTATTAGTTTCAGTTGTCACCTGTGTAAAGGCTGCTATTGCATAATAAAGACCTGAGTTCAAATCCTCACTCAGCCAGGTTAGCTCACTAGGTGACCCTGAGCTTAGCCCAATTTACCTCATGACATTGTTGTATAGTTAAAATGGGGGGGGGGGGACATCTCTGAGCACCTCTGAAGAATGGCAGGGCAAGGCACAGAAAAACGTGAAGGATGTGATGCCCAACTCAACAGCATCCTTGATTCCTCCAGTGAACATAAGAACATCAGAAGAACCCTGCTGGATCAGACCAGTGGTCCTTCTAGCCCAGCATCCTGTCGCACACAGTGGCCAATCAGTTCTTCTGGAGGGACAATGACAGGGCATGGAGGCTGAGGCCTTCATACGAACATCAGAAGAGCCCTTCTGGATCAGACCAGTGGTCCATCTAGTCCAGCATCCTGTCTCATACATTTCCTCTGGGGGGGCACGGAGGCTGAAACCCTTCTGAGATCCTGTAGATGGAGGAGGGGGGATCAAACATTTTGAACAGAACAAGCAGCTCCAAATCCCAACCACACTTCCCAGAGAGTAAGACCCATTTAACAAAATGGGATTTATTTCTGAGAAAACCTCATTGAGATTGCTTCCTTAATTTCCAGCACCTTACATTCAGAAACCAATTCTGGAATCTGAAGTCAGCTTTAGGAAATACTCAGTTAGCTGATACTTCTGTGATTGTAGACCCAAAAGGATGTTGGTTACAGAAAAAGATTCAACGGTTCTTTGCTTCTTTAGCTGGTCTTCTTGTTTTGCTTCATGACTGTTTTCTTTTTAAATGTGTTTAATGGCTGTTGGAAAGAGGGTTTTGTGAAGAATCTTCTTGGTGGAAACTTCTCCAAACGCTGGCGCTGTACTGGTTTAAATAAACCTGGGGGCAGGGCAATAAAGGAGTGTCGATAGAGACTGTTATCTAAAATGGGAAAATCTATGTAAGAACTTCACAGCACCTGGTACCAAAAGAGAACAGAACTTTATTAGAAAATAAGCAAAACCCCCAGTCTGGGTCCTGCTAGGTCATAACCAGCCCACAGTCAAGAACCAATGACACAAATGAAAAGCAAAACCAAAGCAAAGAAATCGTGTTAAAGTGTCCACAATATAACACCCCGTCTAGACAAAGTGGTCATTTTGTGCTTAAAAGAGACATTAAATCTGTGCATGGAAAGTCGAATGCTGGAAATGGCATGTGTTATGCAAATTGGCCTAGTTTGCATAATTTATTCCATTCCCAGAATTCATTTCACTCCTTGCTTTCTTCTTGAGCTCATTGTCCGGAACAGATGACATGACAATGTGAACAAATTCTTATCCAAAGGAGGCCAATTTGCATATATTTGTGTATGTTGTTGAGTCACCTATTCTGGACAATGAAGAAGCAACGAATGAAATGAAGTCCCCTTCCCTTAACAACTAAAGCTGGTCTCAATGATCTCTGGCTTTTATCCTGATATTTTCATTTTACAGCTTTAAGGTACTGAGGACTAGAAACTTGGAGGTTTAAACATACAAAGACATACATACAAGCCAAAATGTTCAGGATGCTGAGTTCCGCAGTATCCAATTCCACACTTGTGGCATCATCATGAAAATGCAGGAGCAGGACCTGCTTTGCATATTAGGCCACACCCCCTGATGTATCCAATCCTCCAAGAGCTTACAGGGCTCTTATTACAGGGCCTACTGTGAACTCTTGGAGGATTGGCTGCATCAGGGGTGTGTGGCCTAATATGCAAAGGAGTTCTTGCTACCAAAAAGCCCTGATTTATAGAGAAGGGAGAGGAAAGGGGAACGGCAGATGGTCAATTTTGTGCCCTGATGACTAGACAACGATGTCTGTCTTGTGTAGAAGGCTTAGGAAATTAAGCAGCATTAATAATAAAATACATGAACATTAATTGAGCCCAGGTCAATCTAGAGATAGGGAGGGAGGCGGAAACACGTGGTTTCTAGATTGGGCTTTATGGCCAGGCCCTTTTGGCCTAGAGGGGAAAGCAGCTTTGTGGCCAACTTGCCTCTATATACTGTCCTGAAAAGCAATGAGACCTGTTGAACTGGTTCTGTTTCCTATCTGATGCATGCACAGTACAGATTTTCAGCTAGACGTGAGCCGAGAGTTGCAAGTGGATGTCGTTTGAATAGTTCCTTGAATTGCTCTGGCAATGCACAGGGGCCTCTTTGTTTGATCTCATCTTTGACCTTCTCCCCCATCCTGGAAGACATGGCCTTGGCCACTGCAGCACATGCCCTGGTAACCTCCTGACTAGACTACCCTCATATGCTCCATGTGGGGCCACCCTTGGAGACTGTTTGGAAGTTCTGTTGAGCTAGGTATCATCCATATAAGTTTCTGGTGTTAGCAGAGCATACAATACTGGTTTCGTATGAGTCCCACTAATTAGCTTTATATCTCTTTGGGGCGAAATTGAATATGCTGGTTCTTATTTTATTGCATGATATCAGGGCGGGGCTTTTTAGTAGCAGGAACTCCTTTGCATATTAGGTCACACACCCCTGATGTAGCCAGTCCTCCTGGAGCTTACAAAGGCCTTGTAATAAGTGCCTTGTAAGCTGTTGGAGGATTGGCTACATCACGGTGGTGTGGCCTGATATGCAGAGGAGTTCCTGCTACAAAAAACGCCCTGCAATGTTGCATTGTACATACACATTCGGTTGGGTAGTTGACGGCTACTAGCTGTGATGGTCCGAAGAAAATTTTGTTCTGTACATCCGGGTGGGTGCCTGTGTTGATCTGAAGCAATAGAACAAAGTTAGAGTCCTGTGACACCTTTAAGACCAGCAGTTTTCTTAAAGGTATGAGCTTTCATGTCACCCATATTGCGTCAGAGCTGAGGAAGTATGCGTGCGCACAAAAACTTAAATAAAACTTCGTTGGTCTTAAAAGTGCCGCTGGACTCTAACTTCATGTCTGTTCCATACGTACGCATATTCATGTTGTATCCAAGTGTACAGCTGTTTTTTGTGCAAATGTTTACACAATCACTCCCACTGAAGGAACCTGGCAAATCAAAGGCCTAGATCATATGTACTGATGAATATATTGAATGAAGAAGACAGCAGATTTATACCCCGCCTTTAAAAGGGGTAAATACACTGAGATGAGGAGGCATGTGAGGAAGAAACTGAAAGGAAAGGTACATACGGTCAAAACCCTTGAGAAAGCTTGGACGCTATTTAAAACTATAATCCTAGAAGCTCAGATAAAATACATACCACAAGTTAGGAAAGGCACAAACAGGCATAAGAAAAGGCCTGCGTGGTTAACAAATAAAGTAATGGAAGCTGTAAAAGGTAAGAAGGACTCCTTTAAGCGGTGGAAAACCAGTCCAAGTGAGATTAGTAAAAGGGAACACAGGCTGTGGCAAATCAAATGCAAGACTGTGATCAGGCAGGCAAAAAGGGACTATGAGGAGCATATTGCAAAAAACATAAAGACCAACAATAAAACTTTCTTCAAATATATTAGAAGTAGGAAACCAGCCAGGGAGGCAGTGGGGCCCTTGGATGACCATGGGGTAAAAGGATTACTGAAGGAGGATAGGGAAATGGCTGAAAAGCTAAATGAATTTTTTGCCTCCGTCTTCACTGTAGAAGACGAGAACTTTTTGCCCGCCCCAGAACCACTAATTTTGGAAGGGGTGTTGAAAGACCTGAGTCAGATTGAGGTGACAAATGAGGAGGTCCTACAACTGATAGACAAATTAAAAACTAATAAGTCACCGGGTCCGGATGGCATACATCCGAGAGTTCTGAAGGAACTCAAAGTTGAACTTGTGGATCTTCTAACAAAAATCTGTAATCTTTCATTGAAATCTGCCTCCATTCCTGAGGACTGGAAGGTAGCAAATGTCACCCCCATCTTTAAAAAAGGTTCCAGAGGAGATCCGGGAAACTACAGGCCAGTCAGTCTGACTTCAATACCGGGAAAGTTGGTAGAAACCATTATCAAGGACAGAATGAGTAGGCACATTGATGAACACGGGTTATTGAGGAAGACTCAGCATGGGTTCTGCAAGGGAAGATCTTGCCTCACTAACCTGTTGCATTTCTTTGAGGGGGTGAACAAACATGTGGACAAAGGAGACCCGATAGATGTTGTTTACCTTGACTTCCAGAAAGCTTTTGATAAAGTTCCTCATCAAAGGCTCCTTAGAAAGCTTGAGAATCATGGAGTAAAAGGACAGGTCCTCTTGTGGATCAAAAACTGGCTGAGTAATAGGAAGCAGAGAGTGAGTATAAATGGGCAGTCTTCGCAGTGGAGGACGGTAAGCAGTGGGGTGCCGCAGGGCTCGGTACTGGGTCCCATGCTTTTTAACTTGTTCATAAATGATTTAGAGTTCGGAGTGAGCAGTGAAGTGGCCAAGTTTGCGGATGACACTAAATTGTTCAGGGTGGTGAGAACCAGAGAGGATTGTGAGGAACTCCAAAGGGATCTGTTGAGGCTGGGTGAGTGGGCGTCAACGTGGCAGATGCGGTTCAATGTGGCCAAGTGCAAAGTAATGCACATTGGGGCTAAGAATCCCAGCTACAAATACAAGTTGATGGGGTGTGAACTGGCAGAGACTGATCAAGAGAGAGATCTTGGGGTCATGATAGATAACTCACTGAAAGTGTCAAGACAGTGTGCGTTTGCAATAAAAAAGGCCAATGCCATGCTGGGAATTATTAGGAAGGGAATTGAAAACAAATCAGCCAGTATCATAATGCCCCTGTATAAATCGATGGTGCGGTCTCATTTGGAGTACTGTGTGCAGTTCTGGTCGCCGCACCTCAAAAAGGATATTATAGCTTTAGAGAAGGTGCAGAGAAGGGCAACTAGAATGATTAAAGGGCTGGAGCACTTTCCCTATGAAGAAAGGTTGAAACACTTGGGACTCTTTAGCTTGGAGAAACGTCGACTGCGGGGTGACATGATAGAGGTTTACAAGATAATGCATGGAATGGAGAAAGTAGAGAAAGAAGTACTTTTCTCCCTTTCTCACAATACAAGAACTCGTGGGCATTCGATGAAATTGCTGAGCAGACAGGTTAAGACGGATAAAAGGAAGTACTTCTTCACCCAAAGGGTGATTAACATGTGGAATTCACTGCCACAGGAGGTGGTGGCGGCCACAAGTATAGCCACCTTCAAGAGGGGTTTAGATAAAAATATGGAGCACAGGTCCATCAGTGGCTATTAGCCACAGTGTATGGAGCACAGGTCCATCAGTGGCTATTAGCCACAGTGTATGGAGCACAGGTCCATCAGTGGCTATTAGCCACAGTGTATGTGTGTATATAACATTTTTTGCCACTGTGTGACACAGAGTGTTGGACTTGATGGGCCGTTGGCCTGATCCAACATGGCTTCTCTTATGTTCTTATGTTCTCTCTGAATCAGAGACTCAGAGCAGCTTACAATCTCCTTTATCTTCTCCCCCCACAACAGACACCCTGTGAGGCAGATGAAGATATTGGATTTATATCCCGCCCTCCACTCCGAAGAGTCTCAGAGCGGCTCACAATCTCCTTTACCTCCCCCCACCCCCCACAACAGACACCCTGTGAGGTAGATGAAGAAATTGGATTTATATCCCTCCCTCCACTCCGAAGAGTCTCAGAGCGGCTCACAATCTCCTCTACCTCCCCCCCCCCCCACAACAGACACCCTGTGAGGTAGATGAAGATATTGGATTTATATCCCGCCCTCCACTCCGAAGAGTCTCAGAGTGGCTCACAATCTCCTTTACCTTCCTCCCCCACAACAGACACCCTGTGAGGTAGATGAAGATATTGGATTTATGTCCCGCCCTCCACTCCAAAGAGTTTCAGAGCGGCTCACAATCTCCTTTACCTTCCTCCCCCACAACAGACACCCTGTGAGGTGAATGGGACTGAGAGGGCTCTCACAGCAGCTTTCAAGGACAACCTCTGCCAGAGCTATAGCTGACCCAAGGCCATTCCAGCAGGTGCAAGTGGGGGAGTGGGGGAATCAAATCGTGTTCTCCCACATAAGAGTCTGTGCACTTAACCACTTAGCAAGAGCTATGGCTGACCCAAGGCCATTCCAGCAGGTGCAAGTGGAGGAGTGGGGGAATTAGGGTTGCCAATCCCCAGGTGGGGGCAGGGGATCCCCCGGTTTGGAGGCCCTCCCCCCGCTTCAGGGTCGTCAGAAAGCGGGGGGAGGGGAGGGAAATGTCTGCTGGAAACTCTGTTATTCCCTATGGAGATTTATTCCCATAGAAAATCATGGAGAATTGATCTACGGGTATCTGGGGCTCTGAGGGGGCTGTTTTTTGGGGTAGAGGCACCAAATTTTCAGTATAGCATCTAGTGCCTCTCTACAAAACACCCCCCAAGTTTCAAAAAGATTGGACCAGGGGGTCCAATTCTATGAGCCCCCAAAGAAGGTGCCCCTATCCTTCATTACTTCCTATGGAAGGATGGAATTGAAAAGATGTGCCATCCCTTTAAATGTGATTGCTAGAACTCCCTTTGGAGTTCAATTACGCTTGTCATAGCCTTGATCTTGGCTCCACCCCTCATGTCTCCTGGCTCCACCCCCAAAGTCCCCAGATATTTCTTGAATTGGACTTGGCAACCCTAGGGGGAATCAAACCCGGTTCTCCCACATAAGAGTCCGCACACTTAACCACTGCACCAAACTGGCTCTCTGAATGGACACAAGTATCAGTGTGTGAGATTGACTCTATGCACAATTGAATATATGTACATGAAAAGTTTCCAAGGGCTCTTCAAAGCCCTTTGCAGTGTGAATTGAGAATCCTTGGGGAGCCAAAGTATGAAGGAACTTTGGCTACATATATTTACTAAAAGAAAAAGATTCTGGGGGAAAAATGATCTGATGAGGCCTCAATATGCCCCAGGATGGAATGTTGAGGGTTAGTGGAGAGTCCACCTCCTGAAGCCCCTGAGAAAATCCTGGAGAGGGACTTTGGGGGCTGGAATTTCCAAATTGCCCCCACAATTCCTTGCAGGCCTTCTGCTCATGCCTTATTATTGTCATCACCTGTCTGAAGAATCACCGCTTCAAAAGGCAAGCCATTCATTTGCTAAACGGATGTATTTTGGTGCTGTGGCTCAGCCTCGGATAAGGCGTGACTCAGGCTGTTTTTCGGCCTGTTATCCCCAGCATCTTCCTGTGGGCACAGGCATGTTATGTGTGTTGAAGTGACTGCGATTCCTCCTTGAGGCTTTTCCTAATTACGTCGCCTGTTCTGTACATGTGCATGGCACAAGCACGATGCTGGGGTGGCCAAATTTGAACGCTGGACATAGCCCAGAAGAGACCGAGGCTTGAATTCTTACTGCAAAGCTCACAAACCTTGGTCCAATCCAATCACGTTATTTTGGCCTAATCAACCTCACATGGTTCTTGTGAGGATACCATAGGTTCCATGCATGACCCTTAAATTCCTTAGACGAAGTCGAGTGTAAATATGAGGAATAAATCCAGGGCTTTTTTTTTTTTTTTTAAAGCAGGAACGCACAGGAACGCAGTTCGGTGTCAGGGTGTGTGGCCCAATATGCAAATGAGTTCCTGCTGGGCTTTTTCCTACAAAAAAGCCCTGTGCAGAAGAGTGGTGACATCAGGGGTGTGCCCTCATATGCAAATGAGTTCCTGCTGGGCTTTTTCTACAAAAAAACCCCTATGCAAAACATTGGTGATAACAGGGGTGCGCCCTCATATGCAAATGAGTTCCTGCTGGGCATTTTCTACAAAAAAACCCTGTATAAATCTATACAGTTGGGAAAACAATAATGGGGTGGAAATATGCCTACGCTTAGGTACTTGGTTCACAAGTAGGGATGCCATGTCCAACCCAGGAAATCTCTGGGGACCTTGAGGGTGGAGCCAGGAAAAAGGTTGTGGCAAGCACAGTTGAACTTTGAAGGAGTTCTGGCCAACACATTTAAAAGGACTGCACCTTTTAAATGCCTTCCCTCCATTTGGAAATAATGAAGGATGGGGGCACCTTCTTTGGGGGCTCATAGAACTGGACTCCCTGGTCCAAATTTTTTGCAACTCGGAGGGTTTTTTGAGGAGAGGCACCAGACATTATGCTAAAAATTTGGTGCCTGTGCCTCAAAAAATGCCCCCCCAAGCCCCAGATACCCAATTTGATTCTCCATTATCGCCTATGGGAACAAGTCACCAAAGGACATAGTGGAGTGCCCAGCAGACATTCAACCCCCTCCACCGCTTTCTGATAACCCTGAAATAGGGAAGGGCCTCCAAACCAAGGGATCCCTTGGCAATCTTATCAAGCATGTTTTGGCAACCCTATCAAGTGTGTTTTGGCACAACTTGAGTCTTAAGGCACTAAAGAGTTCCATCCCCTTCCACAAGGTTTTCCCAATTATATCGCCTTACCTCTGCTCTGACATTTTTCTTACATTTGGATGGGGCTGTAGCAGAAGAAATTAGGGGGAGGGATGACAATACAAAGGTTCTGGGAAAGAAAGGAGGTGGAATTGTATTGCCACCCATCAGCTTGGGTACCCCTGGGATTCAGCCACCCTGGGCAGCTGCCTAGGCTGTCTATTTCAGGGGTCCCCAACATTTAAATGTAAGGATTTCCTGGCACCAACTAAGTATTTTTAGAAAGAGGGTGGTGCTAAGTGGGGCTTTTGCCCAGTAAGGCTTCTGATTGGCCACGGGAGATTTGATTGGCTGTGCAGATTGTTTTTTTTTTAAAAAAATTGTTTGGCAGCTGCTGCCACCACAGCAGAAGGCTCTTCACTGTGCGACTGAAGGCAAACAGCGGCAGCCATTTTGTGGCTGTCTCTGCCTCTTGCTTTGTAGGGTTGCCGGGCAACTGGAGGGGGGGAACTTAGCAGGAGTGGGAAAGAAGCCCAGGCTATGACACTGGCAACATGGCAAAATCACTTCTGGCCTGTACCAGAAATGATGCCATCACGCACAAATTCTATGGTAAAAAAATGATTTCTACTGTAGAGTTTTTGACAAGATACCAGAGTGTCACCTGGACAGTGGCAACGTGATGACATCACATCTGGCACACGCCAGAAGTGACATCACCATGTTGCTAGTGACATAGTCTGGGTTTCCCTCTTGCTCCGGGTAAGTCCCCCTCCCCAGCCAGCTAACTGGCAGTGGATTTGGGGCCAGGGGCTCCTCTGCCTCCAGTTAGGGGCTGAAAACCCTACACTTCAGCCATTTAGTGGCAGCCATTTTGTGGCTGCGCCCACCATACTGTATCAGAATTCCAAAGGTCCCCATAGGCTAACAAATCTTGGAAACCCTCAGCCCACTTAATCAGGTCTGCCTTGTTCCAAAGAATGCTGACTTTACATGTTTTTGGCACCCGAAACAAAACAAGTCACATGTCCTCTGGAGACAGCAAAATAACATGCCCCATGGAATCCACCCCAGTTTGTACGACAATTTCCCTTCACATCACATCATCCTGAGGCCAGTTCCATTGACCGCTTTCATGTCAGGATACAATCCTGGAAGGCAATACTTCTGAGTGCTTTTGAGCATGTGGAGAATGACTCTTTCTCTCTTGAGTAAACACCCTCCGCTTCTACCACACCCCGCTGGGGCCAGAAGGCATGGCTTCCTCAGGAAGTCCCGTCACCTTTTTCTTTCTTTAACAAAAATTAGCCCCTGCTTAAAGAGGGAATGTGAAACTCAGCAGACCTCCTGCAGGTGAATCACAGCCAAATATCCGTGGTACAATAATGTGATGGTTCTTTTGGTCCCCGAGGGACAGAGAGACACATGGCAGATGGTCACTGGAGACCGGCCAGATGTGACCATTGCCATGAAGAAACTTCAGAACAAAGGGATTCGCATAATGGAGACAACCTAAAATTCAGATCCAATATCTGCTAAACCTATATCCTTCGATGAAACATCTCACCAAAATGAATAGGAAAGAAATTCCAGGGGAGCTGTTTTAAAATGATGATATTGGATTTATAGCTCTCCCTATACTCTGAATCTCAAAGTCTCAGAGCAGTCACAATCTCCTTTACCTTCCTCCCCCACAACAGACACTCTGTGAGGTAGGTGGGGCTGAGAGAGCTCTTACAGCAGCTGCTCTTTCAAGGACAACTCCTACGAGAGCTATGGCTGACCCAAGGCCATTCCAGCAGGTGCAAGTGGAGGAGTGGGGAATCAAACCCACTTCTCCCAGATAAGAGTCTGCACACTTAACCAATACACCAGGGGTGGCCAACAGTAGCTCTCCAGATGTTTTTTGCCTACAACTCCCATCAGTCCCAGCCATTGGCCATGCTGGCTGGGGCTAATGGGAGTTGTAGGCAAAAAACATCTGGAGAGCTACTGTTGGCCACCCCTGCACTACACCAAACTGGCTCTGCAATGTTTCCAAAATGCAGTCCAAAGTTGCACTGGCTTGGTTAAACTTTGGTTCGGCCTGATGTACTGTGGCTGCCAGCTCTGAGTTAAAAGATGGAATGCATTTCTTGAACACATAGATTAAAATCAGGGTGGAAAACTTTAGGGATTAAAATAAGAACTAAATGATAAAGTCCAGAATGATTAAGAGGTAGAACTAAGCACTATATGTCTTTGATGCCTACAATGATCAAATGTTAAGAATGAAAAAAAATGATAGGACACAGACCAAAACAAAAGTATAAGCCATCTGTACGTAACAAAGTAAGATCTGTCTGACAATTTCATAGATAGAAAAATGTGGTTAGTTACAATTTAATAGACAATACTGATGATTATAAATGATGGTCTTTCTCTTTTATTAATATTTATGCGCTTGTCTACCAAAGATGCTTGCTTACGTGAAAATGCAGTAATGTAGTTTTTCTGTCTCATTTTTCTTCTCTGTTTGTATTTGTTTCTCTGTTTGTTAGTATAAAAAGAAAGAAAGAAATTCCTGTTGTTGGGGAAGAAGATAGAGGAGATTGTAAGCCACCCTGAGACTCTGATTCAGAGAGAAGGGCGGGGTATAAATCTACGGTCTTCTTCTCTTTCTTCTGGCCCCATTGGTGGACCTCCTGATGGCACTTGGTTTTTTTGGCCACTGTGTCACACACAGTGTTGGACTGGATGGATCATTGGCCTGATCCAACATGGCTTCTCTTTTCTTCTTCTTCTTCCTCCTCCTTCTCCAAAGCATGCATTCCATCTAGGGGAACTCTGTCCTTTGGAGATGAGCTGTCATTCCAGGGGATCCCCAGGTACCACCTGGAGGCTGGTATCTCTAAAAAATGCAGGGAATCCTGGCTTGACGGGGGATTGCTCAACGGTGCTGAACTCACGGTACTCAGCGGCAAAGAAACCTGGCTGCTTCTCTTGTGGTTGCCTCCCGCGGGCAGAAAAGAAAGAAGGATTTTTTTTTACTTCCATCATCTGCTGCATAAACACAGTTAATCTCATGGTGATTGAACTGTGATTAATCAAAGTATTAGAATGCAGCCGCACAGCCAAAGAAAAATTGGTTTTGTGACACCTTGAAAAACCAGCAGATTCATTAAGGCTTAAATCGGGCTAGGCAGCCTTTTGGTGTGGAGTGCCAATGCAAAGATGTTGGGGTGCTAATAAACAAGACGATTTTTAGGCTCCAGCTCACAGACTTTTCGTCTTAGCTCAGGAAGGATGACCCCAGAGCACACTAATTTATGCAGCGGCTCACAACTTTAATGCCAGGAGCTCACAAAGTATAATATTTGCTCACAAGACTCTGCATCTTAGAGGGAACATTAGTGGCAACCTGAGTTGCTACTGCCACCTCCCCCTTTTTCTCCATTATATGTGCAAAGAAGCACAGACATGGAGACATTGTGATAGTCACCACCGGTTTGATGTAGTGGTTAAGCGTGTGGACTCTTATCTGCGAGAACCGGGTTTGATTCCCCACTCCTCCACGTGCACCTGCTGATGTGACCTTGAGTCAGTCACAAGTTCTCGCAGAGCTGTTCCTCTGGTTCTGGTTCTGTCAGCGCTCTCTCAGCTCCGCCTACCTCACAGGGTGTCTGTTGTGGGGAGGGGAAGGGAAAGGAGATTATAAGACACGCTGAGACTACTTCAGACATTGAAGGGTGGAGTATAAAGCTAGTCATCTCCTCCTCCTCTCAGCTTGGCTGTACATCTACAACGGCCTTTAAAGGGACTGGAAAAAAGGGGTGTCACAGTGTGTGTGTGTGTGTGTATTAAGCCCCGTCAAGTTACTTCCGACAGCTGATGGCAATCTATGAATGAAGATTCTTCCAGAATGTTCTATCGTTAATAGTCTTGTTCAGATCTTGCCAACTGAGGCCTGCAACTTCCTTGATGGAGTCAATCCATCTCATGTTGGGTTTTCTCTTCACCTGCTACTTTCCACTTTTCCTCCAAGAAAGGGGTGGGGATAAGAAATGTGGAGCTTAGATCTGCCATTTTGAAGGTGGAACATGTGGGCTGTGGGTGGAACCTCTAAGATGGCTTTTGTTTGATTCGGCTCAAAGGGAAAAGCCCTCGGAGACCCCTCAGGTATGGGCATTCCCTCTTTTCTGACCATTGTTTTCATTGCTGCCTTTACGTCTTTATCGGGATGGCCCAAGCAAGGCGATCTTAACTAGTCGTGCCAACCTCCAGGTGGTTACTAGGAGAAAACCGTGTTGGAAAAGTGTTAAATCTGCCAACACATATAACTGTTACAAGGAATACTAGTTTGCTATAATGCTTATTTTTGTTTACTCCTAAAAACTGATCACTTTGCACTTATATCATGAACACACATATACAGAAGTATACACTACATTAGGGGTAGCCAACAGTAGCTCTCCAGATGTTTTTTGCCTACAATTCCCATCAGCCCCAGCCAGCACAGCCAATGTGTGGGGCTGATGGGAGTTGCAGGCAACCTCTGGAGAGCTACCATTGGCCACCCCTGCACTACATGTCTGAAGATACATTCAAATTACAAGAAATCCCATGCAGAGTCCACTGGTAGACAAATAACAATTTATACATGAAATCTTATATAAAGGTGCCAGAGTTTCTCCTCCAGAAACCGAATTGTTTGTGACGCGTTTCCGGTAATATACATGTTTCGAATACGATTCTTCGTCCGACCAAAGAGATTAATTTCTCTGGAACCGCAACTCAATTCAAAGTAAGTCTAGGTCAATTTCACAAGGCAGCAGCTCATTGGTGGCCGATAGCTGCAGGCCGATAGTAATTAGTCTGGAACCAGAGCTCTGTATTCTACAAACAATTACTCAAAACAGGCACTATCAGTTCTCCCTTTTTTGTCAGTCTCCAGGTGGTGGCTGAATACTAGGGTTGTCAATCCCCAGGTGGGGGCAGGGGATCCCCTGGTTTGGAGGCCCTCCCCCAGCTTCAGGGTCATCAGAAAGTGGAGGGAAGGAGGGAAATGCCTGCTGGGAACGCCATTATTTCCTACGGAGACCGATTCCCATAGGGTATAATGGAGATTGATCTGTGAGTATCTGGGACTCTAGGGGAGCTGTGCTTTGAGGGAGAGGCCCCAAATTTGCAAGCATCCAATGCCTCTCCTCAAAACACCCTCCACGTTTCAAAAGGATTGGACCAGGGGGTCCAATTCTATGAGCACCCGAGAGAAGGTGCCCCTAGCCTTCATTATTTCCAGTGGAGGGAAGGCATTGAAAAGGTGTGCGGTCCCTTTAAATGTGATGGCCAGAACTCCCTTTGGAGTTCAATTCTTCTTGTCACACCCTTGCTCCTGGCCCCACCCCCAATGTCTCCTGGCTCCACCCCCAAAGTCCCCAGATATTTCTTGAATTGGACTTGGCAACCTTACTGGATATCTCCTGGGATTAGATATCTCCATGTGACAGAGATAAGTTCCCCAGGAAAACATGGCCACTTTGGAAGGTGGACTTCATGGCATTCTACCCCACTGAAGTTTCTCCTTTCCCCAAATCCTGCCCTCTCCAGACACTATCCCGCAAATATCCAGGCTTTTCCCAGACTGGAGCTGGCAACGCTATGATCACAGAAGCTAAGCAAGATTATCCTGG